>NC_133780.1:6697235-6792479 GCF_003597395.2 Chelonoidis abingdonii | reverse complement strand
AGCAGTAAGCAATATTCAGAAACTGCCAGATTAATTAGCATATTTTTGAAAAATCCACAGTTACCCCCTAATATTGGGAAAAACCATAATCACAATTTGTCCAAACACTTGTGCAGCAAATTAACTAATTTCCATTTGTTCTTCTTGTGTTCACAGTGATTCGGTCATCTAAACAGGATGGAATTTTCAAATGTGCCTAATGTCTTTTCCACACATGGCTTGTGCTCTGGTTTAGTGAACCTGGGGAAACCCTCTTACGGGGTCATTCTTAAATTGGTTCAAGAGTTGACAATGTAGGAGGATTGCACCAATTTAAATAAATTGATGCACAAAACCTTAAATCATAAATCAGCTTCACAGTGCTCTATCTCCATTTAGCTGAAGTCAATAAGGAATTGATTGAAGCTAAATCTATTTAGGGCACTCTGAAACTTATAAAGAAGTGTTCACACAAGCAGGTGTCATCCATTAACTAATCAGTACATCGTCTGTGTGTAGAGAAGCGGTAAAATGAGTCCTTTTGTGGATCCAGATCAAACTAAATTAAGGAATGAAAGTCCCATTGAATGCCAGTAAAAACAACATGACATGACTTAGGTGACATTTCGCAAAGGTAATGAAGCTGGTGAAGTGAACAGATCACTAGGGCCCTGTGTGGATATAAAATTGGTATCCGCATGCAATCTGCAATCCCCCAAAATGATGAGGCTATCTGTGAATAGAAAGCAGATATCTGTGGGTTTACAGGGCTCTACAGATCACAATCAAGCCAGAGTACAAAATTTACCACATTCAAAAATAATCATTAAGGTGAATTTAAGGTTACAGGGGCCTAGTGCATCAGTGGATTGAGTGAAAGTTCCTTCTCAAAAAGGTTGGAAGGTGTGTGTGTGTGTGCGCGCGCGCACGCATACTAGAATATCAGGAAAGTCAAACTTAAAATTAAATTTACATGAAATTCAAAATGTTGATAGTCTGAGTACTCACAATTAAGGGAATCAAATTGCTTAAAATGTAACCCTGTAAAGACACTATCTTCTGTGTTTGTGCATGGATTACGAAATATCCAGCACAGATGTTTCAATCCTTTTCTTCTTATGTTTTGTTTCATTTCTAGTAGTGCTGAGTTCGGTGTGGGATTTGGATGGTAACTGACCTGCTATATAAACTGCTGATTCCTTTTCTTGATTGAGAAGGGTGTTCCTGATGCAACAGGACAAGTTTTGGTTTGAATGTTCTATTACAATGAGAGCAGTTTCTGTTTCAAACAGGCCGTTCTCTCTTTCGGATGTTGTTTCAGAGAGTGATGGTAAATGTCGCCCATTGAGATCTTTCCACAGCACTTCAGGCTCTGGGTACCAACCAGCTGATTGACAAAACACCCGAATCCCTCCATCTTGGTGACCCTCCACAGAGATAAGAGGAGCAGAGCCCAGACCTAAGGGGAAATACACAAAGGTGTCAATTCCGTATGTTAATAAAGCAGAAGGGAGAGTTTGTGGATCCCTTACTCGCCACTAGACAGCACTAAGTCATGCGGGTAGTCAGTAGACGGGATAAATGAATACTGACTGCAATGTCTGAAATCTCAATTCTCATGGACACACAAAAATTTGAACAAATATTTAAAATAGTTTACTGAGTCAGTGGGAGATATTGTCATCTCAACACAGGAGCAACTGAGAGCTGACACCTTTGGAGATATTACAGTGTAGATAACTGAATAGGATCTGAACTTTAGAAAATCTGATCATTAGTGCATTGGATAGATATAGTTATATAAATAAAAATCTAACTGGTTCATGGTGAAAGTGTTAAAGCAGCAGGGGGAAAATGCTCAGTCTTGTCTAAGAGTGATAAACACATAATTTCCCCTTCCCACTGGGACACTCTGCACTCCATATCCACCATAGTAATATGATTATGGTATAATTATGATATAATTATGTTGCATCTTGTACAAGATGTGTCAAGTAAGGTGTCAATGGAAAAGTTATGACTGGCTGAATTTTTATCCTGTTTGTATGCATGTATCATTTTTGTATCTGCAGTTATTAATATTGACTATGCATCTGTATTTCAAATGTGTTTGTTCTGGGTAGCACCCACAACTAGCCTTTCAGGTACAACAGTGAAGAAGCTAGACAGTGCTAATGGCCCATCAGCAAAAACAATGGGCCATGGAAAAGTCTTGTCCTCAAAGGAGGACACTGCAGATAGCCTATGGATAATGGCTGCCATGACTCATCAAGCATGCAGGGGCATCTGACTAGATCGCATGATACTGAACTCCATTTTGATACCTGTATTTTCTACAAACTGGGATGGGAACTTGGCTTGGAACAAAGGGGTTCCCGCCATATAAAATAAACTGTAAAAGGGGGAAGTGACATCACCAATTGGCCTCTCTTGCCCCACAACTCAACACCCGGATGTACCTTTGGAAGAGCACAGACTTTGAACTAGGGAAGTGATGGTGTCAGATGGGAAAGATGGAAACCCTGCCTGTGCATGAAACATCTATAAACTGCTTGTACTATCTAACAGGGTGAGGCACTTTTTGATTCAAATCCTGTGTGGTATACGAGGCTTAGATTGGGTTTTTGTTTACTTACTTAATAATCAACTTTGATCTCTTTGCTATCACTTATAATCACTTAAAATCGACTTTCTGTAGTTAATAAATCTGTTTTATATATATATATTTTACATAAAATAGTGTGATTTGAGAGAAGTGTCAGCTCAGTTAACAAAGGTTTTTGTGTATATTCCACTCCGCCCCTCCCTCGATGTGGAGTGGGTAATTATAATAATCTTTACTGGTCAGGCTTTTGACCAGAGCAGGATGGTACAGATCCAGGGTCCTCGGTTGGGGATCTGGGGAGTGTTTTGGCTGAAGCTTTGCTATTGTTGGTTCATGCACAAAGATAGGTGTGGTCCCTGCCTGTGGATGCTGGTGTGAGTGCAAGTGTGGAGGGTTTTGCAGCTTGTCACAACATCACGATGCAAGAGGGAACCCAGACTGGTGAGATAGAGGGCTCAGATTTACTCCAGTTCCAAATGGTACCCCAGGGGAACCCATCACACCCACCACCATCATCACCATTATACAGTCTTAGCAAATAAGAATATTGCATTTGATTTTAACTACACCTGTGAGGAACAACAAACAGTGAACCAATAAGATAGTCATAAAAATCTATCAGTAGCCACACATCCTAGAAATGACTGCAAAGCAACTGGAAGGCCATATGTGTCCAGAAGTCTTTCCCCTCTTGACTAAAGACCGCTTTGAGGTCAGTTAAGATCGGGTGAGAAAGTGCTTTGGACATCCTGAAAATGTTTTTAACAACATGATGGGAAAGTTTCCAGCATATTTTCCTGGTATGAAAGGGGCTGTTTGCTGAAAGTTAGATACACTGTGTTATTGTGAAATATTTCACAAGCAGGGAATCACACTTGTAATAGGAAAGAATAAAGCCTGCAGACCACACACAGCTAAAACTGAGAGGACCTACTGACCTGCTACCCACAGTTCCAATACAGTTTCTCCATAAAAAGTATCATCTTGAACAAAACAGAGGTATCGTCCTTCATCAGCACGTCTGATACCGAGAATCCTCAAGGGAACAATCCCATCTGTGAGTCCGGCTTTCAAAAGCTCTGTCCTTCCCCAGTAGTCTGGCATCTGCCCATCATACTGATCCTTCCCATCACGATACAGGTGCACAAAGGATGCAAACTCAGAGTGGAACCACCTCACCTCCATGTTTGCAGCGCTCATCCGGGGGGACAGGTGACAGGGTAACACAGCTTCCTGACCCAGGATGGCAGTGACAGGGTCAGAGGGTCCAATCACTGTGAACTTTGCTGGAAAAATGCACCATGAAAGTAACAAAAAGGAAAATGGCAGTTTGATATGAAGGACACAGCCAAGAGGTTCCATTTCAGACAAACTTTCCAAAAACTTCAGCCAGGGACAGACACCCGGCATGGAACATTTCAGCCTGAATGTTTAAGAGAGAGCAGCACTCATGGGCAGCGGGACTGGGGCTCTATTATAAGAACACTCAGCCTCAGTGTTTGGCACAGGCACAGAGCACTGGACTCAGTGGGGAGCTAAGAATTGGTAGGCTCAATGCCTGGCAGAGGCACACAGTGCTGACCCGGGATGGGAAGCTGAAGACAGTTGTTTTCAGTCCATGTCACAGTCACACATCAGAGAAACTGAGGCAGAGAAATGGTAATGGACGTTTTTGGTGTGTAGCTGAGACAAGCTTACTATTTAACAGCCCATTTTCCCGAGTGTTCTCAAATCGACATGTTTACTGACATTGTCATGACATTAGCTGGGCCTCAGCAGGAATAAGGGTAGGGTTGATGGGCCATATTTGGTGTTCTTTCACCAAGGTGTTCCTGAGACATGGCCATATTGCTAGAGCTAACTTTTGGACAAGTATGGTTCAATACTTCACATGCTCAAGAGACCAAATAACCAAACTTAATGAACATTATTGTCTAAAGACAAAACAATGCACTACATAAAGGAGACATATACATCTTCCTCCCAGGAAGCAGGTCTTATCTTGCAGCACACTCACTTTACACAAAAGATGTGCTAGAAAAATATACCCCAAACCCACTTATACCACAGCTGTTTACAAATGAAAAAGCACTTTAATCGTCATGTAAGATCCAACCCACCAGTTTCTTAACCCATTTTTGGATACCACATTCCAAACCTGACGATTGTTGAGGGACATCCCAACCAGTGCTCGGACAAACCTTTCATGGCTTTGATAGGCTTCCTATTTTCTATTGCAAACACTAACTTCAGATTTGTAAAGAGTTGTGGAATATTAGATATTGGTGAACAGAATTGTGGGAAAGCATCATACATTCAGTTAACTTAATTTCCCAACTCTCTCTCTCGCTCTCTGTCTCTCTCATGTATATTATAGGACTACAGTGCACATAATGCCTAATAATATGGTGTATACTACACTTAACATATATGTATTGGCTAACAGGCCCAATTAAAAAAGTCACATGACATCAATATATTCTGGTTCATCTTATCTTTTTGTGCACATTAGTCTCAAACTAGGGCTCTGATCTCTTTTACATCTGAAACCCACTAAGTTATTTTAATAATCACAATAATAAAGAAAACAAACACTTCAGTAAGTGTCCACCCAATGCTTTGGGCATCTTTGACAATCTTTTAAAAATACTTGTGTGAAGAAACAGACCTGGGCACTACCGCAGGAACAAATAAAATAACCCAGCAGCAGCAACGCAATCAAGGCAAAGATTGAATAATGATGGTGCTGATCTTGATTTGTAGTTAAGTTTACGCACTGTGAGTACTTCCATTGACTTTGAATGCAGCATGTTGTTAAGATACTTCAGTGGCCTAAATAAATCCTTTAAGGAATAGTATTCCTACCTGATTCCATCCTGTGAACAGAACAAGTAAAGAAGAAAATAATAAACTCAGGGAGAAGGAAGCAGGTTCTGGAGCTGTGGCAGAATGAGAGAATCTTCATCTTCTTCACTGTAACTTGATGTAGAAATCAGGAAGGAGGAAAAAAATGATTATCGTGAGTATAATACTGAAAAACATTAAATCTTTAAAGTCAAACATTAAAGAGGGCACAGTAAATAAATGCATTGTTAAGTGAACTCTTTCATATTATGAAGTTAGAACAGCCATTCAATTGAAGTTGGAAAGGTGATTTCTTTACACGTCTGATTTTAACCCATCCCTACAAAATCCATGTTAAAAAAAAAAAGTCAGATTGGTGTAAAAGTTGCTAGAAATTCTACCAATGGAGAAAATAGATTTAAGGAATTAGAAAGTGTGCGTGTCAGAAAGAGAGATTCTCATTTGTATTGTTTTTTACCCATTTCTTTTCTTTCGACATATCAGAGTCAAAATGATTCAGTCCCATAAACAAATGGAACACAGAGGAAGATGCTTCAAAATTAGATTTGCAAGAGCTTGTAACTTACTTTACAAAACAGAAATATACAGTAAGTTAATTTATAGCAAATCTCTCTTTGAAGGCATTGAGAGCAGGATCAGATCCAGTTTTCTTGATTAAAGTGTAGGAGCAAAGAAATAAATTTTTAAATCAAATAACTGGAATAGTCTGGAGTTACCTTACAATGAAAGGAGAGGGGGAAATAGCTCATGTATCATTTTGAATATATAGTTCAAAAGCAAACTGCATATTCAGAGTAAGACACATTTATCTTGGGATTATTGGATCAATTTGCAGTTAATAATTCACACAGGGAATAAATGTCTACTAGGAGATATCAAAGTACAAGGGAGATGGGATTCAAGTGCCAGAAGCTCACTTACCTGATACATCCTGGAAATAAGCTTTGGAACAGTTTTGAGCTCTCTCTGGTGTTCCAAGGTTTTCTAAAAGCCTCATCCATTCTCCTCTAGTTAGTTGACATTGTCAGGGACTATTTCAGTGATGAATCTGAAAAAAATAATTCTTACTAAGATATTACAGAGACAAAGAGTTGAATCCTGGTCTTTCCTTCCGTATTTCTGCCAAAATGGTGTTTATGTTTTATTGGACACTGAAGTGTCTCTCTCGATGCCTTCCAAAAGCAAAAGTAAAAAAAGGAACTGGAATGCTATGGTGATTTCAGTCCCTATCACACCCTTGTTCCTGTTTGGAGATAAGGATCCTCTCCCAAAGAAGTCCTTCTGGGGTGCCAGTGTTGCTGGCAGCAGAGTCAAATATCCAAGTACCCCGATCTGGCTGAAGGCAATGAGAATTCCAAAGAGGCTCAGCTTCTTACTCCTTGAGAACTGCTAAATTCTGTCATCATAAGCATTATATTTTTCATCTCATGCGCCAAAAGGAAACTCTCCTTTTAATTCCTTCAGTAATAAACAACCTTTGTCCTGCTCCACTGGAGTTTATGGGAAGGGAGTGTCTTTATTGCTCTAAGGTTGAAGGTTAAAACCCAACCCAGCTGTGTTCTCAGGTAGGACTTAAACAGGGATCAAACTGTGTTAATTGATTCTAATTCTGATTGGTCAGCAGACTTGGTGCTCTCTTTGTGATGGGATCCCGGGGCACAATCTGGAACTGGGGTACTGCTGTGCCCCCTGAACGCTCCAGCTTAGAGTATCTCTCCCCAGGGCCGGCTCTAACATTTTTGCCAACCCAAGCAAAAACAAAGAGCGCCGCCCCGGCCCCCGAGCGTCACGTTGCCCAAGTCACCGCCCCCCCAGGGCATCGTATCGCCCAATTCCCCACCCCTCCCAAGTACTGCACTGCGCCGTCCAAGTCCCCGCCCCCCCAGGTGTCACGTCGCGCCGCCCAAGTCCCCGTCCCCCCGAGTGTCATGCCGCTGAAGCCCGCCCCAGCCGAGCGCCGCACCACCCAAGTCCTGCCCCCCCAGCACGGTGCCCCACCTCCCAAGCCCCGCCTCCCCCAGAGCCGCCCGACCAAACCAAAAAACACCAAAAACAAACCCCGAGTGCAGCCCCATCCCAAGGTGCCGTCCCAAGCCAGTGCTTGGTGGGCTGGTGTCTGGAGCCGGCCCTGCACAGAGGATGCCGCCCCCTTGGCCTCCTGACTCCCTGATTAGCCTGCCTGCCCTGTCAATCAGGCTGACCTGGAGCATTGGCCTCTCCCCATTGTGTTCTGATTTCCCATCAACCCATCTCCTTTCTTTTGGTACTGGGAGCTAGCCAATCAATACTCCCACTGAGCGTTAGTCCCCTTACATATGAAAACTTAAGAAAGTTGTAAGAGACGACAGTCTGAAACTCGGTAATTCTACAGCACTTTGTTCTGTGACCGCGGAGGTATTAACAGAGCATTGAACATGAAATGATCTTTAACAATATGTTCTCACTACTTACATTAAAGAAATCCATTCCACCTTGGTTAGTAGAGAGACCTCTGATGGACCAGTAAGAATCTGCTCTTGCAGGTCCCCCGAGTGCAATCTATATTTGCTTCTCCATTATCAGTGTAGCTTTTATTTTGGTGAGTTTTGCACACAGATGTGCAGGAATGTGGACTTGAGCATCCAAAAGTTCTGCAGCCACTGGTCATCAGCCCAAACCTCCATTGTTGCCCTTGGGAAGGATGTAAGATGACACAATATAATGTACATAGTGAATATTTGTGAGTCAACTTCTACACGCAAGCAATGACTGTGAACGTGGGACACCAAGGGCTGGATTCACAGCCAAGATAAATGCAGCAAAAGGCAATCCTCACTGCTGGATCAAATGCAAAGGAATTGTTGAAAACAGGACAGGAAATCAATTATACTGGAAGTCACGTGACCCAGCAAAATAAACTTATGCTATTAAAATAAATAGAAAAAAGGTAGAATTAAAAACTCCTAATTATGAAGTACAAAAACCATAACAAGTGCTATAATAGAAACACAGTTGGAATTCCTAAAACCAGTAACAACTACTTACTGAAAATTTTTTTGATGAGCGATTACAATAAAAAATAAACATCACAATGACATGCATTGCACAGTGATAATACAGGTAAATGACAAAGTGTTCAGAGTAATAGAAATGTTATTTAAAGGAACCAAACTATAATTAAAATGGATTACAAGGAAGAGAGCCCAATTCAGGGAATCACATCAGCAGATAAAACAAATTTGTGAATTGTTGTGAGACTTCACTTAGACATAAATACTCTAAATGTGACAGAGAGTTTGAGGGAATGTAGGTAAATTATTTCACTGCACCAAGTCTCCTAAAGCAGTAAAGTAGCAGCGGGGACAGCAGCGAGGGGGTTTGGCATCAGTACCAGGTTTACAATGGCATTGTGGCACCAGGCCCACACTGGGAAGGGGCCCATTATGGACCCCTCTAACCCATCCACACAGCCGGATCTGGCCCCTCGCCTCCTATCAGGGCCGGCTATTGTGGACAGAGGGTCTGGGTGTGGGAGAGTAGGTCTCTAGAGGGCCTGGTGGGGTGTGCTAGGCAGTGAGAGGGTGGGAGATGCTCAGCAGTGGGGAAGGTTTGTGTGTTTTGGGGTGCTGGGGAATGGAGAATGGTTTTTTGGGAGGAACACTGGGCAGTGGGGGGTGGGGAGATCTGTGTGTGTTGGGGGCTGTGCAGTGGGGAAGATGTATGTGTGTTGGGCGCTGGGAAGCATGGGGGGGTCTGTGTGGGGAACTGTGCAGTTGTGGCGTTGGGGCTGTGGGGGGCCTCTGGGTGGGTGGGGGTGTGCTGGGCATAGTGGTCTGTGGAAGGGCACTGGGCATAGAAATTTGTGGGGGTCTCTGGGTGGTTTGGCACAGGGTGTAGGGGGTCAGAGGGGTGCTGGGGGAGGGGGGGGTAGCATAGTTTGGCATGGGCCTGCTCCCAAGGGAAGAAGGACAATGGCAGCAACGCAGGGACGGGTGGGCCAGTGTGCATCTGGCAGTTGCCAGTTTGTAAACAGTGCCCTTGTACTGGGCTGGGTGGAGCGAGGCTGTCTCTGCCATGCCATGACCTATCTCCCATTGCCCCTGGCCAGCCCCTCACTCTGAGGACTCTGCTCCATATCCCCATTGCCCCCATGGGGACCCACAGAAATATTTAGCACTGGGCCCACAAAAGGTTAACCTGGCCCTGTTTGGGGCGCAGGCTCTGGGTGGGAGTTTGGGTGCAGGAGGGGTGCAGGCTATGGGGAGTTTGGGTGAGGGGTGCAGGCTCTGACATGGGGCAGGGGATTGGGGTACATACAGGAGTGGATGTGGACTTGTGGGCTCTGGGAGGAAGTTAGCAACTCAGCACATTATATAAGAGAAAGGAGCTGCAGTGACTACATATAGACATAGAAATTGACAGAAAACTCTTTTAAATACTCAAAATGTGTGAGGCAGAGTTTGAGGGAGCGAGGGGGCATCTGTACAATATTTCACCACATTCACTCTCCTGGCTGGAGCTGTAACAGCCTTGCAGGACTTGTATAAGAGAGAGAGGAGCTGCGGTGTCTAAGCTTTGACAGTCTAGACAGGGGTAGGCAACCTATGGTGTGGGTGCCAAAGGCAGCACACGAGTTGATTTTCAGTGGCACTCAGACTGCCCGGGTCCTGGCCACCGGTCCGGGGGGCTCTGCATTTTAATTTAATTTTAAATGAAGCTTCTTAAACATTTTAAAAGCCTTATTTACTTTACAGACAACACTAGTTTAGTTACATATTATAAACTTATAGAAAAAGACCTTCCAAAAACATTAACATGTATTGCTGGCACGCGAATCCTTAAATCAGAGTGAATAAATGATGATTTGGCACAGCACTTGTGAAAGGTTGCCGATCCCTGGTCTAGGAATTGGGCTGCCTGTGCTTTCAAGACCCAGGTCCAGCAACCCACCCCCTGTTCCCGGGCTGACATGCAGCGTCCTGGGAGCAGAACGAAAACAGCCTCTGCCCCCCCACCAACCCCGACACCCCGAGATCTGCGAGCACAGCAGGTGGCTCATCCCGAGGGGTCACTGTTCCCCCCAACCCCTCCCTAAAAATGGGAGTTTGTCCCCGCACACGGTCTGGCAGCGTCTCCCCCCACCACCCGGGCTTAACCCCGGCTCCCACCCCCCACTCTGATTTTCCCCCTTAGCCCCTCTTCTGCCACTACCTAGAGAGCTTGATTCCCCCACCCCCCGGCCAGTAAATTTCTGCCCCCTGCTCAGACCCTGGCGCCCCCCTCCTCGCTCCGATTTGCCCCCTTGATCCTTTTAAACGCCCCCAAAGAGGAGGCAGCAAATGGCAAGGAGAAGGGAGGGCAGAGACAGCAGTTGCAACAGCGAGAGTTTCTGGGCCTGCGCAGTTCGGGTGAGTGTGCTCAGCGCACCCACAGTAGGGAATTAGGAGAGGGAGGTTTTTCTGTGGTTACCTTCTAGTCCGTTGTCCAGCCCCCTCCGCTCCCTCCACCCCGGATTTCTCCAGAGCAAGGCTTAGCTCCGGGATGCTGCCTCCTGGGCCCTAGTGCCCATCTCTTATTCATTTCTATGTGTGCTGGGTCCTGTTTCTGCACAATTTGGAGAGTGCCTAGGGGAGGGAGGCGCAGGGCAAGCGGGTGACAGAGGAAATAGGCAATGCCAGAGTGGTAGGGTGGGAAGCTTGCACAGAAACTGCACACACTCTATCCAGCTCAGGCCAGAACCAGTGCCCCTCCCATGTATAAGGAACAAATTCCCACACAGTTGTAGGAAAAACAAAACAAAACAGTTTCAGAGGGGTAGCCGTGTTAGTCTGGATCTGTAAAAGCAGCAAAGAGTCCTGTGGCACCTTATAGACTAACAGACGATGAAGTGGGTATTCACCCATGAAAGCTCATGCTCCAAAACATCTGTTAGTCTATAAGGCACCACAGGACTCTTTGCTGCTAAAACAAAACAGCCCATTCTTGACACCAGCACTTTAACTTTTACAGGACTTTCCATCAAGGGGCTTCAGATTTATGATGCCCCATGTTCAGTACTGTACCGAACTGTACTGAACATCAGAGAAATCCAGTGTTTTTCTTTGATGTATTTTTTTGTACTGGGATGCACAGGCAACCAATCTCTTTCCTTGCTCAGTCTAGTTCCACAGGCCAATGCTTCTTTGTACTTTGAAGGGGTTGCAAAAGCACTGGAGGAAGCTCAACACAGAATGTTGTAGGTTTCTCCCTCCTCTTTCCCTCAAGGATTTTAAATCCACTTCTTAGCAGGCTACAATAGAAAGACTGGCTGAACAGGCTAAGACAGAGTTCTGTCCATTTGCTGGGTCTCTAGCAGTTCAATCCATCAGATAAGTACCTCACATTTGATTGCTTTGGAGTTTCATTCCAAAAACTTAAAGCTAAATAACCCTGGAGTTAGTCCTCATTTTTCTGCCCCAACTCAAAGTAATTTCTTTCCCAAGTGGAAAATGCTGGGGAAGCATGGAATGAGTTTCAGAGTAGCAGCCGTATTAGTCTGTATCCGCAAAAAGGAGTATTTGTGGCACCTTAGAGACTAACAATGGTGCCACAAGTACTCCTGTTCTTTTCATGGAATGAGTGTGATTCAAGATGGGAATGAGAACAAAGGCCAATTCCTGCTCACAGTTACACCTCTGTAGCCTAATTGACTTCCAGGAGAAAAGATTTTTGCACACTAATAGATTTTGGTCTCTTCTGCTTTTTCACACCTGGTATAAACAAAATCTCCTCCCCAAAACGCTGAGCACTTTCAGGGAAAAAAGAAGCCAGGTCTGCAGTCTGCTTGATCCTTCATTCTACACCAGCCTAGGAAACAACCACCAGACCTGATGAGTGTCACTACAGCAGCCTTGGTGGATTGTTCTTTTGAAATATCATTAAGACGCTGATTTTCAATGAAGTCTTTTTGTTCTGGGGGGCAGAGAAAACAATAGGGACTAGCTCTGTTTTGTCACCTCCTAGTCATTCAAAAGCTGAAAGGCTTTAGATTCAATTTGTTTAATGTTTCTACAGTGATTTTGAAGAGATAACACAGCATGACTGCAACAAGGAGTCCCTTAAGGACTAACAGTCTGGGATGCCATGTATCTGAAGAAGTGAGGTTTTTTTACCCACAAAAGCTTATGCCCAAAGAAATCTGTTAGTCTTTAAGGTGCCACCGGATTCTTTGTTGTTTTTGTGGATACAGACTAACACGGCTACCCCCTGATACATACCTGATAGCATCACTGGGCAGTGGGCAACGATCTAAAGATCTGTGTCACTTCTAGCTGTTACCTTTTTCTTACAGAACAGAAGCTGGCTGCCTCCCAAGCTGCAGTCCGAGTGAGGTAGGGTATGTGGTGTGGAGTCCATAGCTTGGGGAAAACACCTGCTGCAGGGCTGGGCTTTGCACTGGGCCATGTGGAGAGCTGAGGGTAGAAGCGCAAGATTGAAAGAGGTGAGCAGGATGGGGAATGTTGCAGAGGTGTTTCCCCCTCCCCCACAGCCTCAGCTCGCTGCGCTGCCAGGCCCTGCGCCGTAACAAGGGCAAAATGAGTGAGACACTTGCCTTGGGTGCGCAAAGCAGAGGGGTGCAGCTCTACTGCCCAAGTAGGGCAGAGAAGAAAAGAAAAAGCCGCTATCAGCGGCAATTTGGCGGCGGATCTTTCGCTCCGAGAGGGACTGAAGGACCCACCACCGAATTGTGGCCGAAGAGCGTGGAGCTGGCCCTTGCCTCGGGTGCAAAAATTCCTTGTTACTGCTCTGGCCAGCACAATGCACTGGGCAGCAGGGCTGCGAGCTATTGCCAGGCGCTGTGGTGTAGAGCTGCCAGCCTGCCCTGGTGCTCTGGGCTGTGGCATGGCTGGCTCCATCTGGACAGCACACTAATAAGAAGGGGAGCAGGGGGGTTGGGCAGGGGGCTCTGGAGGGACAGTCAGCGGGTGGGGGTGTGGATATGGGTCGGGACGGTCAGTGGGCTGGGAACAGCGGGTTGCATAGGGGGCAATGGTCCAGGGGGCAGTTAGGGAATAGGCGGTGAGAGTCCTGGGGGGATGGTCAGGGGACAGTTGCAGTGGGGGTTGGATGGGGCAGAGGTCCAGGGGGGCAGGAAGCTAGCGGGATCGGATAGCGGGCAGAGACCTGGCCACACCCAGCCTCCATACCATTTCCGAACCCTGATGTGGCCCACGGGCCAAAAGCTTTGCCCACCTCTGACCTAGGAGGAAGGAGGCCTAAGAGAAGGAGAGGGGAGCATCCCTTGTGCTTCCTTTTACTTGGAAGGCTCTGTTTGAAGAACTGAGTGTAGTCGGAGTAGAATAAACTTGTTAATATTATATAAATAAATAATATGTAAATATGTATGTAGAGAAATGTCTGATGACATAATTTTTTTGCAATGTGTAATTCATACTGAGGCCCATGCCTCGCATTAGCCTTAGGTCCCTTATAACCTTCATCCAGCTCTATCTCTAGGATAGAGCAGCTGGTGGCTTTAACCATAGAGACCTCTGGTCAGTAGCTGCCCCAACTCTGCTGCTGGGAATGTGGGTGCCCTGGCAGCGGGAGCAGGGAGATGCAGCAGGGGAGGAGGCAGAAAAGCAGCAAGATAGATGGGAGAACCCAAGGGGACTGTCTGTGACTCCATGTTCAGGCTGTTCTAGTGCTTGAGTGTTCTCACTTGATACCTAGGAGGTGAAGTCTAAATACAGGACACAAGACCAGTGGGAGGTCTGTGCCCTGGTTTATAACTGTTTGCCCTGACGTTGGTACTCACATTCCTGAGCTGCTGCACACAGTTTGAAGGGAGAACTGAACATGGGTCTCCCACATGCTAGTTGAGTGCTCTCACCATGGGGCTAAATGTTTTAAGGCAGGTGATAGCACCAAACCCACCACCTTCTCTCCCCCCCTCCTGTGGAAAGAAACAGATGCCTACCTCATTCCAGCAAGAAACACCTTAGGCGCCTGAACCACCTGACTTCAGATGCTGGGTTCCCGTCTGTGGGTTGCTAAGCAGACATAGGTGCCCCTCTGCAGCCCCGATTTTGGCGCGCGTCTGTGAGAGGGGGCAGGACTTAGGACACCCCTTCCCCCTTGTTCCCGCTCCCATTGGCTAGCTTAGATGGCTTCCTGCCTAGTGAGCTGGCTTTTGTGAATCGCACTGTAAGGTGCCTGTGATGTCCATGCATTGGATAGGGTGTTTAGGCCCCAACTCAGCTTTGCAGAGTTGCAGACTGTGATTTTCTACTTGCCTACAAATTAAGCCCTGTGATGCTCAGCACTGCAACACCAAGTCATGGATCGCACCCTGTGCAACTAGCCTCCAATCCGCAGAGCACAGCTGAGCAATTCCTGATTGACATGGGTGTGCACAGGACAGAGACAGAGCACAAGCTGGAGAGTGACACATCACAGTAAAACCCAAACTCTCCTCCTAGAGACACAATATTTCCTGTGGGGGATGGGGGGACACAACCTAGTCAGGAAGCAAATCCCAGGACTCTGCCCCATCACCTGCAGCTGGGACAGTAAAGTGGAACAAAGATGAAGAATTGTTTGTAATGTTTTATTTACAGTAAGTAGCTGAAAAGTAGCAAAGTAAAAGGAGCTAAGAAGGAGCTTTAATAACCACAGCACGGCCAGGAGATCCCCAGCTACTGAGAACAGTTTGATTAATGGCACTAAGATAGCACCAATGGCCAGGAATTAATATAGGGAATTAATGAGCTACAGTCTCACTTTCAGTAACATGGGTGCAGATCGATGGAAAAACCATCTCCCCATGGGTGTGTGTGACCATTACAGTGTTACCAGTTGCCCTGTAGTGACCGTGGTCCCTGCGGCAGGAGCTCTGGCTGGGAGCCCCCAGTGAGATCTAACCCCACAGATCTGTACAAACCGCTCCCTGCTGCTGCTGCTTCTCCCCAACCCCCAAACCCTGATTGATCAATGCTGTGTCCCTGCCACCCCCACCTCTGCCTGTGCCCAGCCCGGCTGTTAGTGCTGCCCCCTGCCCAGCCCCCACCTCAGCTCTTCAGGACTGCAGGGAAGGGGAGGGGCTTCCACAGGTCATAGAGATGATCCAGAAGCTGGGTAGATGGGAGTCCTCCAAGATCATAGAGACTGGGGTGTGTGTGGCTAGAGAGGCTGATTTCCAGTTCCCCCCTCTGCTGTGTGTCTCAGGGACACAGGCTGAGCCGGGATCCTGGCCCCGCCCAGAACCAGGGTCGGATTCTCCCCCCAGGGACGGAGCCCGGCGGGAAAGTGAAGATCGGGGCCTCGTCACCAGCATCGATAAATGTCACCTGCCCCCGGTCACAGTCCAGACAAAACCGGATCCTGCTGGGGAACCGGCTCAGGGGCAGGGGGGTCACAGGGGAGGTGAGAGCCTGGAACAGACCCCCCCAGCGCTGCACAGCCCAGATCCCCCCCTCACGGCTACGGCTGATCTCTCCCTTCCTCCCCACAGACTCTCTGGCCACCCCCACAGCCCAGCCTCCCGCATCCCCCACCTCCACCTCCCAGCAATGTCTCCCCGAGGTGAATCCCTCACAGCCCAGCACACAGCCCCATGAGTCAAATCTCTCAGGGTTGTTGGGCAGTCGCTGCCATGTCTGTTCCCATCTCACACTTTTCCAGTCCTCAGACAGGACGAGTTGGGGATGAGCCGTGTCTGGATTCAGAGTCACATGCGCTGGGGAGAGAGAATCAGAGCGTTAGGGGCAGAGCTCAGCCCTGGGGGAAGGTTTGATGGTGTCAGTGACAGAATCTGCCCCAGCTGGGGAGTGACTCAGGGAATCTCCTTCCTCCAGGATTTACCCATCAGCTCTGAGATCTCAGCACAGTGCTGGGGAGAGTCACTCCCCTGGCAGAGATGTGTCAGCAACAGGAACAGCTGGGCCAGGCCTGAGACTCAGAATCTCTCTCCTTCTTCCCCCACATCTCCCCGGGGAGGGGACTAGAGACTCTGGGAGCCCCCAGCCGATGGTAAAACTCAGTGAACATTGACAGAGCTCCCCTGCCACTTCAAATCTCTCTGTGACCCCACTGCCCCTGCTGTGCTGGACTTCACTATGGGGTCTCTCCACTGCAGCCGGCCTGCTCTGAAATCTCACAGCTGGGACAGCAACAGGCCAAATGGTACCAGGATTGAACCTGCCAAGAATGTCACTGCTGAGCAGTAATTGCAGCACAAAAGTACGTTATCCTGGGAGACTGAGGGGCTAAACAAGGGAGGCACGTTCATGGTAGAAGCTATGAGTGTGGGGGAGCCAGGACAAATGAAGGTTTTGTGGGGCCGTGGGCCATAGCAAGTAAGGGCCCTTCCCCACCCCTTCTGCCTGTAGAACCCCTCCCCCCCCGCACACACACACGCACTCCTGCTGGGGAATTAGGGCTGAGGCATGGGGGGGTGCCCTGCTCTGCTCACCTGTGCTCCAGCTGCAGAGCAGGGCAAGACCCCACACCCTGATGCTATTCCCTGGCTGGAGTGCTGGGTGGATGGGGGAGTGGGGCAAGTCCCCAAGCCCTGACCCCACTCTCTGGCAGGAGCAGTGGGCAGGCAGAGGAGGTTGGGGCACAGAGACATCCATTTTTCCTGAGCCCCTGGGCACAGGCCCCATTGTCCCAGTGGCAAATCTGCCACTAGGGAGGAGGTACAGAATAGGTGGCTGGTGGAAAGAGGGAGAGGGTCATGCTAGTGATCGGGAGGCTGACTTGATGTCTTGTTTACCAGAGATGAGACCATGCTGGGGTCATGGTGGATGGAGACAAGAGAAAAGAGACAAGCTCACAGCGCTGATCACAGGAGCTTCCCAGATCTGTAGAATGGAGCCAGGGGAGCCCGTCTGTGATCAAGGTTCTGTTCCTCTGCTTGAGACAGGAGCAACGGTCTCACACAGACACAGTCCCTGATCACCCCGTCAGTGTGGGGTAACTGCAGAGCTCCTGGCCTTCTTCAGAGGGGAAAAGAGGAAGGAAGAAACAAAGGGACACGAGATTGGACATCAGCACAGGAACATAAAACAAACTCCCCCTGGAGAAGTGGCTGTGAAGGTGCATGTCCTACTGGTTCTGTACATTGGGTGGCAGCTGCTATCACAGATCTCTGCAGGGTGCAGTGCATATGCAAGCCGTGAAGAGGCAGAAAGAGTAGACGCAATATGCTATGGATTCATTATGGTGTGGTAGGACATAGGCACAAACCCCACTTCACCTTGTGATGCACCGTGAAATGCAGGGTGCTGGGGAGGTCTGCCCTGAACTATCATCTCCACTCCCATGTACAAAAAAAAAGAGGCATATTGCCTCATCGGAATGAATATTTGGACATTGATCAAATATGATCTTTAATTACCTTCTTCTATAGGTGCCACGGATCTTCTCCACCCTAAAACCAGCCACATAATTAGAGAGGAGAACAGATCTGAACAAGTATTGCTTGATTCAATACTGTACAAACTAAATACACTGAAGGAAAAAGAAAGTTATAAGTTTATCACAACCTCCACTGGATTGCATGTGTGTTTCTCTCTCCCAGGGTGGATCTTCACTGCAGAGTTAGCTCAGGATCTTATCTGGCTGTTGCCTCAATCTGTTTATTGCGCAAGTACAAAAACTGTGATTCAAGGTTGGTGGTGCTTTGCACCCAGGTTAGCTGGCAAGACTTTGGGTTTAGGCTGTAGCCCAGGTACCACTTTAATTCAGGTTGGTTACATGCCCACTTTGCAGTGTGGAGGGAAGATAATCATCTCAGGTGCGGATAGTCCTCCAGTGCCTTCCCACAATTCCTCCTGGGCCATATTTTTTTTGGCCATTACCTACTCTATTATTCTGTTGCTTATCAATTTTTCAGATAAGCTTTTAGTGTGAAATTCATCCAGTTTAGTCTTTCCCCACATTTTATAAAATTACATTAACAAACAAACCCCCAAAGAATAATGATGATGATAAAAAAGCAAACAAACTAACTAAAAATGTTTCCTATTGAACAATTTTAAAATTTAAATTTCAAAGAAAACAACCCCACCACAATTAAACAAACAGACACGAGACTCCAAAGTGGTACAAAAAGTTTCTTTTCAGAGGAAGGATAATGACACTTACTTATCTCGTTATCTCGTTTCTCTGAAAATGAAAGAGAAATAAATAATTTTTTAAGGCATTTCCCTTTTCTTATGTTTTATTTCTCTTTATCATCAATACCACAGAAAAGGCTGAGAGAAATCAACATCTTCAAAACATCAGACAAGAAGATCCAGTGGTACCTTCTGATCTTAAACTCTGTGACTCTATTGCTTATCAGTTTTTCAAATTAGCTTTTGGTACAAAATCTCTCCACTTTAGTGGTCCCCCACATTTTAAACAATTACACTGACTCTTCCACAAAAGAATAATAATAAAAAGCAAATAAACAAAAAGAGAGGTTTCATAGTACAACAAATTGTAGAAGTTAAATTTTACAGAGAACTCCACAATATTTAAACAAACTGCCACATGAAGATCCAATTACACACACACAAAAAATCCTTTTCAGAGGAAGGATAATGACACTTACCAATTTCTATATTGCATTTGCCTAAAAATTAAACAGACACAAAAAGTTTGTCAGGTGTTTTGCTTTTTCTTAAGTTTTATTTCTCTTTATCATCACTATGATAGTTAAGACAGGTTACTTCTATTCAATCTCTTCTTCAGGAACTCAGACAAGACCAGTGGTGCCCTAGCTTTTCCGATCACACACCCCTTGCAGTAATGGAATCTGTCTGCTCCCCCCTTCCATTACTACCCAGTTGGCTCAGCAGAGGAGCTTGGGCTGAAGGCAGAGCTGGGTGCAAAACTGGGGATAGGGAAGGAGCTGGGGCTACAAGCAGAGCTGGCCTGGAGGAGGAGAGGGACTTTGGTAGTAACTGGCCTGCGGCCAGAGCAGGGGGAGGACTGGAACTGTGGCAGGAGCTGGAGCTTGGCAGGGGGGTATGGGGCAGAGTGCAGCTGCAGATGGGATTGGATCAGGGTTGGGGGCTGGGTGGGGCTCCCTCCCCTCTCCCCAAGGGGGCTGGCAGGGACCCTGCCTTTTACCTCCTCAGGGTCGGATTAAGAAAGGGGCTTTAGGGGCTGCAGCCCAGGGGCCCAGGGAAAGGGAGGCCCCACAAAATGATCTCCAGACTGCCAAAAGTGCAGATCTTTTTGTGGTGCCGCCTTACCCAGGACCATGGGCTGCAGCCACTAAAGCCCCTGCATTCCAGCCTAGCCTGGCATTGGCGGGGAAGCGGCTCTGCATGTTGACATGCCATTCTCACCCCCACCCTGCTGGGCTGGAGCTGTGAGTGCTGGGAAACTCAGTCCGCGCGCTTCCTTCACTTGCAGGCGCCGCCACCACAGCTCGTATTGGCCAGGAATTACAGCCAATGGGAGCTGTGGGGGGCGGTGCCTGCATGCAAGCACAGGACAGCATGCAGTGCCACCTCCTCCCTCTCCCTGAGGCATGAACCACCAAAAGGGAGATGTCCCAGGTAAGCACCCCCAACCTCCTGCCCTGAGCCCCCTCCCACACCATAACTCCCTCCAAGACCCCACCCTCCAGCCCCACCCATGAGCCCCCTCCCACACTGTAACTCCCTCCAGACCCCACACCCGCAGCATCCTGCCCTGAGCCCTCTCCCACCCTCCAATCCCCTTGGCACCAGCCTGGAGCTCCTCCTGCATCCGAAAAGCCCTAATCCCCAGCTGCACCCCCAAGTCCTCACCCCCAGTCAGAGCCCTCACCCTCTTCCACACCCACCCACTGCCCCAATCCACAGCCCTCTCCTGCACTCTGAATCCCACATTTTTGACCCTACTCCAGAGCCTAGGAGGGGCCTACAAACTCTAATAGTCCTGGGCCCCCAGAAGAGTTAATCCGGCCCTGCGCCCACTTGAAGAGTCCTCCACATGCCCCTTGGGGCCTGCCCCACAGTCTGCAGACCTCTGGACTACAGGATCCAGTCTATCCTTCTGGTCTTAAACACTATGACTCTATAACTGCATGGCTTATCAATTTTTCAAATTAACTTTTGGTGTGAAATTCATCCAGTTTAGTCTTTCCCCACATTTTATAAAGCTATATTAAAGCTGACCCCCCCACGCACACGTTACCAAAACACTGATAATAATAACAAAGTAAGCAAACAAAAATGGTTTCCTACTGTAGCCATTTTAAGTTAAATTTAAAATCAAACACCTCCACCACCACTGCTCCACACACTCCCACATGAGAATCCAAACTGGTACAAAACATTCCTTGTCACAGGAAGGAGAATGCCACTTACTTATTTCTTTATCTCGTTTGTCTAAAATTTAAAGAGAAATAAATCGATATTTTTGTTAGGTGTTTCCCTTTCCTTATGTTTTATATCTGTTTATTGTCAATATGACAGTAAAGGCTGAGAGAAATCAACCTCCTCTTCATAGAGAATCACAGAATATCAGGGTTGGAAGGGACCTCGTGAGGTCATCTAGTCCAACCCCCTGCTCAAAGCAGGATCAATCCCTGGAAGCAGGACCAATTCCTGGATCCTTTTCAGGACATCAGACAAGAGGATCCAGGGCTCTCTTCTGGTCTGGAACTCTGTGACTCTATTGCTTATCAGTTTTTCAAACGTAGCACTTCCCCACATTTTATACAATTACATTAAAGCCCACAAGAAAGAACAATAAAAAGTAAGTAAACAAACAAAGGGGTTCGTATTACAACAAAACTGTAAAAGTTAAATGTAATATTAAACAACTCCAAACCATTTAAACAAACTCTCACATGAAGATCCACTTAAAAAAAAAAATCCTTGTCAAAGGAAGGATAATGACACTTACCAATTTCTATATCTCGTTTGCCTAAAAAGTAAACAGAAATACCCAAATTGTTTGTTAGAAATAAAACAAGAAAAGGGAAACTCCTCTTTATCGTCAATATGACAGTTAAGACTGAGAGATTATTTCTATTCAAACTCCTCTTAAGGAGATCAGACTGGACCAGTGCGGCACAAACTTATCCTGTCACGCCCCCACTTACCAGTAATGGAGTCTGTCTCAGGCCCCCCTCCCCCCTCCATTACACCACAGTTGGCTGAGTCCGGGAGCTTGGGCTGAAAGCAGAGCCGGGCATAAGGGAGGAGCTGGAAATAGAGGTGGAACTGGGCTGGGGGTGGCAAGGGATTAAGGGCAGAGTTGGGCTGGAGGCAGGGCAGGCAGGGGAGTGGAGCTGCAATTGGAGTGGGAGCTGGGCTGGGGGAAAAGTGGAGCAGGGGCTAGGGCAGAGCAGGGGGTGGAGTGGAGCTGTGGCTGGGGCAGGAGCTGGGCTAGTGGGTCGAGCATGTCATGGGCTGGGGCAGAGCAGCAGGTGGAGTGGAGCTGCAGCTGGGGCCAGACCAGGGCTGGGTGTGGAGCAGGGGACCAAGTGAAACTGGGGTGTGATCAGAGCTGGAGTTGGGGCAGAAAGGGGCTGGGTGGCACTATCTCTCCATGCCGCATGGGGGCTATCTAGGGCCCTGCCATGGACTCCGTCCCCCAAACATTCCTTCATGCACTCCTAGCAGGGCACACCCCACAGCTTTTGGAACACTGGACAAGAGGATACAATCATTCTTTCTGGTCTTAAACTGTATGATTCTATTAGACTCATAGAATCATTAGACTGAAAGTCTAATCCCCTGCACTTGTGGCAGGACTAAGTATTATCTATTCTAGACTACCCTGACAGGTGTTTGTCTAACCTGCTCTTAAAAAACTCCAATGAAGGAGATTCTACATCCTCCTTTAGTCCATTTCTTCCCTACTCTGCCTGTTGGGAAGTTTTTCCTAATGTCCAGCCTAAACCTCTCTCACTGCAATTTAAGTCCCTTGCTTCTTGTCCTAGTCTCAGAGGTTAATGAGAACAATTTACCTCCCACCTTCTTGTAACAATTTTTCATATACTTGAAAACTGGTATCATGTCCCCCCTTAGTCCTCTCTTCTCCAGACTAAACAAACCCACCTCCCTGCCCCTCTGATTAAAAGAGGGCCAGAACTGAAAGACTTGCTGTCATAAACAGATGGTTAAGGGTTAATGTCTCTTTTACCTGTAAAGGGTTAAGAAGCTCAGGAAACCTGGCTGACACCTGACCAGAGAACCAATGGGGGGACAAGATACTTTCAAATCTTTGTGGAGGGAAGTCTTGACTCACCCCAAAGAGAGAAGGGATGGGAACTGGTTGGCTGTACAACAAGACTCATGCTGCATATTCCCAAGTGGGTGCAGTGGGTACGCCAGGCAGCTCCAGAGGGATTGTGACTCCAGAAGCACTTGCTGTGGCAGGGCACCACCAAACTGCTCCCAAACATCACTAAGTGAAAGCCACTCTGTGAGCATCTTCACAACATCCATACCAATCAAAATCTACTTCCTGCAATAGCTTTTCAGCTCCTGTACTTGCTATAGTCTTAGGTAGACACGAGGAAGCATATAAATCATGATTAACACTGTTCAATATGTGATATCAGACTTAACATCTGACACGACGCTACAATTATATAGTATCGTTTCCAATAAGCATGTGAACAAATGGATAAATATCTGACCCCCATGTAATTTCTAAAGCAGAGGATTTGCTAATTCTAGAAAGGGGGGAGGAAGGAGGAGAGATGGTTAATTTCTCCTATGATTTTTAAGTATCCAGGGATTTGTCCTCCTTGTTTTAATATCCAAGGGATTTGGATCTGTGTTCACCCAGGGAATTGGTGAAGCGTCTCAAGGCAGCCCAGGGAGGGGAAAGTTTGAAGGGGACAGGGAGTGCGCCAGATACTGAATTTCTGGCTGGTGGCAGCGTTACCAGATCTAAGCTAGTAATTAAGCTTAGAAGGGTCCATGCAGGTCACCACATTTGTACTCTAAAGTTCAAAGTGGGGAAAGAAACCTTGACACTTGCCCACTGGGAGGGGGCACTAAGTGTGTTAACCACTAGACCACCTAACCCACCGATGACTCTATTACACTTCTGCAGGGGGATCCAATTATTTACAAACATTTTCTTCTGAGGGAAGAAAATGACACTTATCAATTTCTAGATCTCGTTTCACTAAAACAAACAGAAATAGATATCAAAATTGTTATGAGCTTTCCTTCCCCTATATGTTATTTCTCTTTATCATCAATACAAAGTTAAGGCTGGGTGATTATTTTTATTCAACTTCCTTTTTTCTACTGCTTTCCCACAAACACCCCCGCCCCCAATAACATTTTGGTGTGAAGTTTATCTAGTTTAGACTTAATCTAGTTTTATAAACTTTGGGGTAACACACCCTGTCTTGGGGCACAGCCCCTTCCCAGTCAGGAAGAGACAAAAACTTCTCTGGGCTCAAGTGACCTCATTCCTACAGGGCCTGCTCCACTTGGAAGAAATGATCTTCAAAGGGAGAGGTTGTGACAGGAGTGGGCAGCAACCAGGAGGAAGCCTGCTGGATCTCAGGGGAAATGATTCTTGCAACAGAGCCACTTGGAGGAAGAGAACTTACCTAGGCTATTCCGTGGGGCTGGAGAGGGGAAGCTACGACCCTTACTGGAAAAATTCCAAGTCATAATGGGCTGCCCTGACCCTTCCAGAAAGAAGCAGGCACCAACAGGCGCCAGGTCCTCTCCCCTGCTAATCTCCAGGGGCACCCTGAGCCCTGCGGGGGCCCCCAAAGCCAGAGCCTGGGGAAGCTGCCCCTTTTGCTCCTCCCCCACATCAGCTGATTTCTATTGGGCCTATCCCTGTAACACTGAGGTGCAATACATTTTGTTAGCAAAAAAGAGATGGAGTACAAATCTGAGAAGCTAGGCTTTGCAGAGCTTTGTCTCAACTGGAATCAGTGACAGAGAGCGATAACCGCCTGAGAACTGGGAAGAAAGGGGGATGAAGGACCAAGCAGAACACAGATGTGACTGCTCTGATCCTATTCTCTGGTTCAGTTCTACTGTCTGAGACTCTCCTCCCTCCTGTCTTTCCAAGAAGCCCATAGACAATTGTGTAGCCATGGTCAAAAATTCTATTTGTGGAAAAAGGGAAATTGAAACTTACCAACTTCTTCATTAAGTTTCCCTGAAAAGTACAGAAATAAATATAAATTATTCTCATTGCCTTGCTTCATGAAACAGTATTAGAAGACTACATCCTCTAGGTAAAAAATTCATTAGGCGCATGGAGGGAAAAGTTCAATTTATTTGGAAATTGGGCTGGTATTCTTTATGGATGAAGTTCAGCAGGACATGGACAGCTGTGTCTGAGTTATGTGATCATGGGTATGGTTTTTACTGATTTACGATAGGGGCATGTCTATATGGCCTATCACTGTAATGTCGAGGTGCATTACACTTCATTAGCAATGAAAAAAAAAAAGAAAGGAAAAAAAAAGAAAAGAGAGAGAGAGATGAGGTAAATATGAGGCTAGGCTTTGCAGAACCTTCTCTCAAGTGGGACCAGAGACAGAAAGCAATAGTTGCCTGAGAACTGGGAAGAGAGGGAGATGGAGGACCAAGCAGAACAGAGATGTATCTGCTATGATCCGATTCAGTCTATTGTCTGAGACACTCCTCCCTTCTATTCTCTCCTCTGCACCTCTACCCCCACCCTCTATCAATAAATTCACATCCATTCTTCTTCTTTATTTAGGACTAGATCAGCAGATCACACATTCTTTTCATGTTAAATCCCTAAATTGCCCTTATTTATTAGGGGAAAAAACCCTTTATGTACAGTATATTTCTCTCTCTGATATTTACCTTTCATTTTAAACAGATAAACAGTGAGGCCAATGAAACCAAACAAAACCACCAGGATCACACTCAGAGCCACCATCCAGGGATTCACCCTTGGGAAAAAGGAATCTGAAAAACAAAATACCCAGGGCTTGCCTTAGTTTGAAAGTGGGGACTAAAAGCAGATTTTTTTTTCATACAAATACATAAATAGTGCCCAGCAGGATTTGCATGAGGGAAGAGTGAAAGAACGGCCATGTCTACACTACACAAAGGACCAGAAACTGTTTTTAAATGCAGCTCCAATCAACACAGCTTTACCACTGATTTATCCTTGAAAACACAGCCCTGATTTTGATTCATTGCTATTCAGAGGGCCACAGACATCAGAGACAAATTCTCAGCCCATAAAACCCCATTGACTCTAATAGGGTTATACCAGAAAAGAATTTGGCCCTTAGCAGTAAGTAATATTCAGAAACTGCCAGATTAATTAGCATATTTTTGAAAAATCCACAGTTACCCCCTAATATTGAGAAAAACCATAATCACAATTTATCCAAACACTTGTGCAACAAATTAACTAATTTCCATTTGCTGTTCTTGTGTTCACAGTGATTCGGTCATCTAAACAGGATGGAATTTTCAAATGCGCCTAATGTCTTTTCCACACATGGCTTGTGCTCTGGTTTAGTGAACCTGGGGAAACTCTCTTACGGGGTCATTCTTAAATTGGTTCAAGAGTTGACAACATAGGAGGGTTGCACCAATTTAAATAAATTGATACACAAAACCTTAAATCATAAATCAGCTTCATAGTGCTCTATCTCCATTTACCTGAAGTTGATAAGGAATTGATAGAAGCTAAATCTATTTAGGGCACTCTGAAACTTATACAAGAAGTGTTCACACAAGCAAGTGTCATCCATTAACTAATCAGTACATCTTCTGCGTCTAGAGAAAGGGTAAAAATGAGTCCTTCTGTGGATCCGGATCAAAGTAAATAAAGGAATGCAAGTCCCACTGAATGTCAGGAAAAACAACATCACATGATTTAGGTGACATTTCACAAAGGTAATGAAGCTGGTGAAGTGAACAGATCACTAGAGCCCTGCGTTGATACAAAATTGGCATCCGCATGCAATCTGCAATCCCCCAAAATGATGAGGCTATCTGTGAACATAAAGCAGATATCTGTGGGTTTACAGGGCTCTACAGATCACAATCAAGCCAGAGTACAAAATTTACCACATTCAAAAATATCATTAAGGTGAATTTAAGGTTACAGGGGCCTAGTGCATCAGTGGATTGAGTGAAAGTTCCTTCTCGAAAAGGAGGAGGAACACACCTTTTTGGAAGGTGTGTGCGTGCGCATGCATGCACGTGCACACATGCTAGAATATCAGGAAAGTCAAACTTAAAATTAAATTTACATGAAATCCAAAATGTTGATAGTCTGAATACTCACAATTAAGGGAATCAAATTGCTTAAAATGTAACCCTGTAAAGACACTATCTTCTGTGTTTGTGCATGGATTACGAAATATCCAACACAGAGGTTTCAGTTCTTTTCTTCCTATATTTTGTTTCGTTTCTAGTGGTAGTGACTTCAGTGTGGGATTTGGATGGTAACTGGTCTGCTATATAAACTGCTGATTCCTTTTCTTGATTGAGAACGGTGTTCCTGATGAAACAGGACAAGTTTTGGTTTGAATGTTCAATTACAATGAGAGCAGTTTCTGTTTCAAACAGGCCATTATCTCTTTGGGATGTTGTTTCAGAGAGTGTTGGTAAATGTCGCCCACTGAGATCTTTCCACAGCACTTCAGGCTCTGGGTACCAACCAGCTGATTGACAAACCACCTGAATCCCTCCATCTTGGTGACCCTCCACAGAGATAAGAGGAGCAGAGCCCAGACCTAAGAGGAAATACATAAAGGTGTCAATTCCGTATGTTAATAAAGCAAAAGGGACAGTTTGTGGGTCCCTTACTCACGCTAGAAAGCACCAATTCATGCGGGTAGTCAGTAGACGGGATAAATGAATACTGACTGCAATGTCTGAAATCCCAGTACTCATGGACACACAAAAATTTGAACAAATATTTAAAATTCTTCCACTGAGTCAGTGGAAGATATTGTCATCTCAACACAGGAGCAACTGAGCGCTGACACCTTTGGAGATATTACAATGTAGATAACTGAATAGGATCTGAACTTTAGAAAATCTGATCATTAATGCATTCGCTAGATACAGTTATTTAAACAAAAATCTAACTGGTTCATGGTGAAAGTGTTAAACCAGCAGGGGAAAATTCTCAGTCTTGTCTAAGAGTGATAAACGCATAATTTCCCCTCCCCACTAGGACACTCTGCACTCCATATCCACCATAGTAATATGATTGATTATGATATAATTATGTTGCATCTTGTACAAGACGTGTCAAGTAAGGTGTCAATGGAAAAGTTATGATTGGCTGAATGATTATCCTATCTGTATGCATGTATCATTTTTAAATCTGAAGTTATGAATATTGACTATGCATCTGTATTTCAAATGTGCTTGTTCTGGGTAGCACCCACAACTAGCCTTTCAAGTACAACAGTGAAGAAGCTAGACAGTGCTAACAGTCCATCACCAAAAACAATGGGCCATGGAAAAGTCTTGTCCTCACTGGGGGACACTGCAGACAACCTATGGATAATGGCTGCCATGACTCATCAAGCATGCAGGGGCATGTGACTAGATCACATGATACTGAACTCCATTTTGATACCTGTATTTTCTACATACTGGGCTGGGAACTTGGCTTGGAACAAAGGGGTTCCCACCATATAAAATAAACTGTAAAAGAGGGAAGTGGCATCACCAATTGGCCTCACTTGCCCCACAACTCAACACCTGGACATACCTCTGGAAGAGCTCTGACCCTGAACTGGGGAAGTGATGGTCCCAGGTGGGAAAGAAGGAAACCTGCCTGTGTATGAAACATCTACAAACTGCTTGTACTATCTAATAGAGTGAGCCACTTTTTGATTCAAATCCTGTGTGGTATATTAGGCTTAGATTGGGTTTTTCTTTACTTGCTTAATAATCAACTTTGATCTCTTTGCTATCACTTAAAATCTATCTTTCTGTAGTTAATAAATCAATTTTATATGTATATTTTACCTAAAATAGTGTGGTTTGAGTGAAGTGTCAGCTCAGTTAACAAACGTTTTTGTGTATATTCCTCTCCACATCGAGGAAGGGGCGAAGTGGGTAATTGTAATAATCTTTACTGGTCAGGCTTTTGACCAGGGCAGGATGGTACAGACCCAGGGTCCTAGGTTGGAGGGCTGGGGGGTGTTTTGGCTGAAGCTTCGCTATTGTTGGTTCATGAGTGCCTGGCCAGATGCATCATGCACAAAGATGGATGTGGTCCCTGCCTGTGGATGTTGGTGTGAGGGCAAGTGTGGAGGATTTTGCAGCTTTTCACAACATCACGATGCAAGAGGGAAACCAGACTGATTAGACAGAGGGGTCAGTTTTACCCCAGTTCCAAATGGTACCCCAGGGGAACCCATCACACCTACCACCACTATCACCATTATACAGTCTTAGCAAATAAGAATACTGCATTTGATTTTAACTACACCTGTGAGGAACAACCAACAGTGAACCAATAAGACGGTCATAAAAGTCTGTCAGTCCCATCTTAGCCACACATCCTAGAAATGACTGCAAAGCAACTGGAAGGCCATATGTGTCCAGAAGTCTTTCCCCTCTTGACTAAAGACAGCTTTGGGGTCAGTTAAGATCGGGTGAGAAAGTGCCTTGGCCATCCTAAAAATGTTTTTAACAACATGTTGGGAAAGTTTCCAGCATATTTTCCTGGTATGAAAGGGGCTGTTTGCTGAAAGTTAGATACACTGTGTTATTGTGAAATATTTCACAAGCAGGGAGTCACAGTTGTAATAGGAAAGAATAAAGCCTGCAGACCACACACAGCTAAAACTGAGAGGACCTACTGACCTGCTACCCACAGTTCCAATACAGTTTCTTCATAAACAGTATCATCTTGAACAAAACAGAGGTATTGTCCTTCATCAGCACATCTGATATTGAGAATCCTTAAGGGAACAATCCCATCTGTGAGTCCGGCTTTCAAAAGCTCTGTCCTTCCCCTGTAGCCTGGCATCTGCCCATCATACTGATCCTTCCCATCACGATACAGGTGCACAAAGAATGCAAACTCAGAGTGGAACCACCTCACCTCCATGTTTGCAGCACTCATCCGGGGGGACAGGTGACAGGGTAACACAGCTTCCTGACCCAGGATGGCAGTGACAGGTTCAGAGGGTCCAATCACTGTGAACTTTGCTGGAAAAATGCACCATGAAAGTAACAACAACAAAAAGCAGGTCAGAGGAAAATGGCAATTTGATATGAAGGACACAGCCAAGAGGTTCCATTTCAGACAAACTTTCCAAAAACTTCAGCCAGGGAGAGACACCCGGCATGGAACATTTCAGCCTGAATGTTTAAGAGAGAGCAGCACTCATGGGCAGCGGGACTGGGACTCTATTATAAGAACACTCAGCCTCAGTGTTTGGCACAGGCACAGAGCACTGGACTCAGTGGGGAGCTAAGAATTGGTAGGCTCAATGCCTGGCAGAGGCACACAGTGCTGACCCGGGATGGGAAGCTGAAGACAGTTGTTTTCAGTCCATGTCACAGTCACACATCAGAGAAACTGAGGCAGAGAAATGGTAATGGACGTTTTTGGTGTGTAGCTGAGACAAGCTTACTATTTGTAACTAGCCGTCACTAAGTAATAGGTAGAGAGTAAGTGGGTGTGGAACCTCTGGAGGGTTTGGCTTGTTCTGGGTCTGTTGTTTTTCTCTGGCTGTGAGTTAAACAAGCTTTCTTTCTAAGCTGTCCATCTTCTGTTCAAATATAACTACTACCAGGTGAAGTACAAAGGAGACCAAAGTAATCGGCTTGTGATGTGCTTTGATTTGTATTTACATGGGTTGTGTGATTTGCTGAGCTGGTTGTAATTGGGCTATCCTGTTAAATCAGACTGTTTATTCTCTGTTCTTATAAGCCAAGAGCCTGTATGACATGTTAATGCAGTGAGAATTTTTCTGGTATTGTCTTTTCTCTTATATCAAGTTCTTTTTTAAAACCTGGTGAGTTTGGGTTTCTCTCTGGTGACGTCTACGGAAGGAGGGTGGAACAAAATTCTTTATATGAGTTTACACTATGTTTGAGAGGCATCGCCCCCGGGAGGGAATTAACCCTGTTTGTTTTGCCTTCAAGGAGTTAAGTATGGCAGTCGCAGGCTCACGGCCAGGAGGGAAGCGGGGGAGGCGATAACAGGGACATAGGGGAGGAACTGTTTTCGTTTGAGATAGGCGAGAACCCAGGGTCTGGGTCTTGGGGCCCCAGGGAAAAGTTGGGCGAGGCTAGAGAGGGGGGTCCGCAGGGAATCTGGGGAAGACCAGGCTGGTATTACCTCGAATACTATCTGTGGCATCGAAATAAGATCCAAGGCTGGGTATAAGCTTGGGAGGTTCAATGTAAGCACTCAGATTTTGTACTGCTACGGTCCAGGGATTTGGGACAGGATGTTTAACTCACAACCCACTATTTCCCTGAGTGTCTTCAGAATCAGAGCATGGTTTACTGACATTTGTCATGACATTAGCTGGGCGCCCAGCAGGAATAAGGTAAGGGCGTTGAGCGTAGGCCATATCTGGTGTTCTTTCACAAGGTGTTTCTGAGAACATGGCCAATATTGGCTAGAGCTAACTTGTGACAAGTATGGTTTCAAGTACTCGACATCGCTCAAAGAACCAAAGTAACCAAACTTAAATGAACATTAACTTATCTAAAGACAAAACAATGCCACTACCTGAAAGGAGACACAATACATCTCCCCCAGGAACCACGTCCTATCTTGCAGCACTACTCACTTTAACCGCAAAGGTGTGCTGCGAAAAATACACACAAAACCCACTTATCACCAGCAGCCTGTTAAAGTGAAAAAAGCACTTAAATACCAAATTCATCGCTACAGGACGTGTGCCGAGGTTCTGGGTGCCCTAGGCGCCGGGACCATTCACCACCTCCCGTGCGCGGGACAGTAGATACCCCCGCAGGTAACAAACGGCGGCGCTCGCGGAGCCGTCTGCGGCCCCCGCCGGCAAAATGCCGGCCTTCCCATATGTGCGGCACCCTAGCGACTGCAGTGCCTAAAAGAAGAGCGCCGCCCCTGATCATGTAAGATCCACCCACAGTTTCTAAACCCATTTTTTGGATACCGACATCCAAACCCTGAGGCTGTGAGGGATCTCCCACCAAGGTGCTAAGACAGCACCTTTCATGGCTTTGATAGGCTTCCTATTCTTCTGATGTGTAAGCTATACTTGGAGATTTGTAAAAAGTTGTGGAATATCATATTGGCTGAAGCAGAATCTGTGGGCAAAGCATGCATATCATGTCAGTTACTTTATTTCCCAACTCTACTTCGCTCGCTGCTCTCTTGTCTCTCTCATTATCTATTATAGGGACTACAGTGCATCATAAGTGCTATAATAGTCGGGTGTATACTGACACCTTAACCATGAGCATTGGCAAGGCCGCAATGTTAAAAAAGTCACATGAATCCAAGTATATTTCGTGTCTACATTATCTTTTGTGTGCACATTGTCTCAGAACTTAGGGCTTCTGATCTCGTTTGACGTTGACAACCCATAAGTGATTATTGTATAATACATCGATATAATTCAAAACTACACTCATAAGGTGTCTCAACTCAACTGTGTGGGCAGCTTTGGACAATCTGTAAAAAAGTAGCTTGTGTGAAGATAACCAGACCCTGGCACACCTGGCCGGAGACAAAATAACTAACCAGCGACAGCAAACGCAAATCAAAGGCCAAGAGTTAAATAATAGACGGGTCTGTCTTGCTGTGTAGATGTATAGTTTACGCACGTTGAGTCACTTCCATTGACCGTGATTGTCAGCATGTTGTGTAAGATACTTCAGGGGCCGTAAAGTCAAAATCCTTTTAAGGAATATAATTTCCGTATCCTGATTCCATCCTGTGAAACAAAAAGTAAAGAAGAAAATAATAAAACCGCAGGTAAGGGGAAGCGAGCTGCTGGAGTCTTGGCAGAAGTCTGAGAAATGTGACGGAGAGTCACTCTGTGCTAAGCAGCTGTATGATCTAGAAAACGAGGAAGAGAGAAAGAAATTATCATCGTGAGGTAATACTACTGAAACATAATCATGTAAGCAACACATTAAAGTCAAACATTAAAGCAGGCACAGTAAATAAATTAGCATTTGTGTTAAAGTGAGATCTTTCATATTATTGAAGTTAGATAACAGCATTTCAGTCTGGAAGTGTTGGTCAAAGGTGATTTCTTTACAAGTCTGCATTCTGTTTGCTCGTCTCCTACAAAATGCCATGTAAAAAGAAAGATAAAAAATCAGATCGATGTAAAAGTTGCTAGAAATTCCTACGCATGGAGAAAATCGATTTAAGGAACGATTAGAAAGCTGTGGCGTGTCAGAACGAGAGATTCTCATTTTATGGTTTTTTTTACCCCATATTTCTTTTCTTTCTGACATACTCAGGGAAAATGATTCAGTCGCCATGACAAGTCATAATGAACCATGAGCGAGAGGAGTCGCGCTCATAAATTAAGATGTTGGCAAGCGCGGGTGTACGTTACTTTTTCCAAACAGAATCATAGAAGTAACTTAATTCCTATGCAACATCTCCTTCTGAAGGCTTGAGAGGCAAGATCAGGTCCAGTTTGCTTCCCAATTAGAAGACATAGTGACAAGTAATAGAATGTCTTGAAATCAAATAACTGGAATAGTCGGAGTTCACCTGTATCACCATGCAAGAGAGGGCGAAATACGCTCATAGTATCATTTTGAACTTATCCGTTCAATCAGTTAAGTTTGTATTTCCAGAGAGACACATTTATCCTGGATTTAGGAGTCATGTTTCAGTTAATAATTCATCGGGGAATAAATGTGCTAAGGAAGCTTCAAAGAGACAAGGGAGATGGAGTCAACGTGCCAGAACTTCACTTACCTGCTATACATCCTGGAAATAAGCTCTGGAACAGTTTTGGCTCTCTCTGTGTTACTCAAGGTTTTCTAAAGCCTCATCATTCCCTCTAGTAGTTGACATTGTGCAGGGACTATTTAGTGATGGAATCCTGAAAAGAAATAATTCTTACTAAAATTTCAAGAGAGAAGAGTTGAATCTGGCTCTTGTCCCTTCCGTATTCTGCCAAAAGGTTTTATTTGTTGATTAGCGACTTGGACGTGTCTCTCCTCGGATGCCTACAAAGCAAAAGTAAAAAAAGGAACTGAATGCTATGGTCGATGTTCAGTCCCTATCCACACCCTTGTTCCTGTTGGAGATAAGGATCGCTCTACTCCAAAGACGATCCTCTCTGGGGTGCCCGAAGTGGTTGGTGGGCAAGTCAGGAGGTCAAATATCCAAGGGTACGGGCCCTGGGCGCGATCGTGCTGAAGGGCATAGAGAATTCCAAAGAGGTCAGCTCTTACTCGCCTGAGAACTGCTAAATTCTGTCATCATAAGTTTAACCCTCTCCCTTTCTGAGTGTGCAAGCAAGCAGAGGCGGTTCAGTAGTCCCAGGGTCCGTTGTCGAGTACACATATGGCATAACCGGCTCAAAGGCCCCACCCAGTGAGCCTGGACAACTTACATACCAATCCCCCCTGGCGCCTCTAGAGGCAATTACTCCCCTCTCACAGCACGGAGTCTGAGTGTAGCAAAATTTTTTTAATAAAGGAAGTAATCATGCGGGCATCCTTTGGAGATAACCACCACAAAGGAGTATAGCAGAAACTATAAACAAAAACCTCACATCCCAAAGTAGCATTTGCCATGTCCTTTCCCTTGAGGTCTTAAGTCCAATCACTCAAAGTCCAACAACCCAAAAAGTCTGCGGTCAATGCCGCACCCAGAATCAGAGTCTATGTGTAGAGGGTCCTCCCCGCAGCCTGTATGAAAGGGGCAGCATACGTGGTCAGAGCCAACTGCCTGCTCTCCGGGTTCTGCTTCCGCCTTCTCCACAACTGCTCCGCTTGACAAGCCACTACCACTTTGCTGCCTCACAGCTCGTCCTCACAAACTGGTCCATGCAAACTGCTCGGCGCTCCGCTCGCTCCGTGGCTCCACGCCGGACACCGTTCCAGACAGTCTACTGGCCTCGCCAGCCTCTTCTCGCTCGCACCAGCTGGTCCTGTGGTCCGGCGTCCAGCATGGTCGTCCACAAACTGCTCCATTCCGCCAGCTGCTCTGTTGGCAGTATAGTTTCAGGCTACCCCGACTAAGGTAGGCACAGTACCCAGCTGCTCCCTAGCTCAGTACTTCAGCTCTTCTGTGATTTCAAGCCTAGTGATCCAGCACTTAGTAGGGGGGGGGCGCTCGAAGCCCCCAGTGCTAGTCGCCCCCGATTAGCCCAAGTGAGTTCAGCTCAGTAACCTGTATCTAGATTCTTAAGGGAATAAGAAAAAATAAACTCTGACATTCACAGTGGAAGAGAGAGAGGTGAAACTGGTGCTTCGCTGTACAAGAAGACTACAACACCAAAACACAGAGGCTGTACCAACCTCTCTCAATTCGTGGTTTGGAACCCATGTCCCGGTATAGGCAAGTACCACCCAACTTTGAGGTTTGAGTAATTTCTGTCACAAGCAGTCCCACAGCCCCATTCACAAAAATCAGGGTGGACAAACTTTGTTTTTTCCCTCCTGCCCCAATAGACAAAGAAAATCGGGATCCCAAAGCGTTAAAAATCACCATCCCAAGCTGGCTAGTGGGCTTAGCAAGTGCCAATGCAAATTCTTTCCACACCCTTCTGAGATTCTGACATTCTTCCACACTCCCTACAATTCACCACCAGATGTCAGATACAGCTCGATCCTGACTCTGCTTACAATAAGCATTATATTTTTCATCAAAGGGAACTCTCCCTTTTGATTCCTTCAGTAATCAAAGCATTTGTCCTGCTCCACTGGCAGTTTATGGAAGGGAGTCTCTTTATTGCGTTAAGGTTGAAGTTAAAGGCCCACCCCAGCCTTGTTCTCAGTAGGAGTTAAACAGGGATCAAACGTGCGTTCATTGAGATTCTAAGTCGATTGGTCAGCAGACCCTGGTGCTCTCTTTCGTGACGGGATCCCTGGGGCATAATCTTGGAACCAGAGACGCGCTGTGCCCCTTAAACGCCCCAGCTTAAGGTATTCCATCAGACGGCAGCCTGGCTTAAACAGTTTTGCTGCCAGTGAAAACAAAGAGCAATGCCTCTCCCCGAGCGTTCGCACCACCCAAGTCCCCCCCGAGCATCGCGTATGAGATCGTTTTTAGTCGAGTGTGCCGAGCGAAAGACAGATCAAAACCTAGAAACTCCGTAACGGATTAAGGCCGCAGGGATCGTGCCGCTGAGAGCTAGGCAGAATCGGGTTGGACGATTTATGCCGTTGGTGACCAATTTCCCTCCCCCGCCGAGCACCGCACATGCAGTCCGCCCAACTTAGTGTATGTTTTCGCCGTCGTCCAATCTTACGTTCTAAGGTCTTGTAGTGATCCTCCCGTCCCAACGCAGCCGCATCCCCTCACTCTGTCCCACCCCCCACTCGATACGGGCGACAGTCTCATTGCGGCACCGTCCAGCCGGTCTCGGTACCCCTCTCTACCCTAATCTTATTTGCCTCCCATGTCTATACTCTCCGGTCGCCGCCTCCCTCATCTACCACTGCTCGACAGCTAGTGCACTCAATCTTCGCTCACGACCATCATCCAGTGCTGCCCTCTGGTTATCCTTCGGCTCCCCCTCAACTCCCCATCCTCTCCACTAACTCGACACCCCCACGTGCAGCTTCTCAATCTCGACACGCTAATATTCGTTCACGCAGTCACATCGTAGCAAGTACTCCCTCCACTCCACTTCACATATGAAATAGGGTTGCCACCCATATGACTTTCACAGATGTTTCAATAATGCCGCCACTTCGACGATCTCTCAAACTAACTGCTCCGCCGTTTTGACTTTCTCACCCCAAACCGTCTAGCTAAGCCCGCCATGACCCGCACGCGCAGCATAGAATAATTACCTGCACTCGTTGATTCCTGCTTTCAAACACCGATGAAATCAGCTGGCCAGCTACCTGCCCTACAGACCTGCTAATAATACGCCGCGAGGGTATAATCACCTTCGTCGCATCTCTACCGGCGAATACCCGGCCACGTACCACCCCGTCATCAGGGCTCACCACACCGCTGCCCCAAGGCTAGGGGGATGCGCCCAGAACCCTGCTCCTCCGTACGTGCCACATGCAGACGACCCTTGCCCTATCCAATGCAGCACCCTCAATGCTGTGTGTCGCAACCTCCACTACAGCCACAACTCACAATCGCGCCCCACCGCTTACTTCCACCCATCAGTCATGAGTTTCCGCACATCCCACACGCTCCGCCGCGAAACGCCAACGTCACGTGTCTCCTCCGGCCTCGGAGTCTCAGCACACCCTGAGCACATTATATACATCCCAGTCTGTCAGCGAAAACATGGCAAACCGGCCACTGCAACCAGTATCGATTCTCATCGACGACGTATAGTTGCCTCCGCTTACGCTTAGGACTTCGCGCTTGCATTTCCGCTATTGAAGCCGTAAACAATAGACCTCAGCAGCTCGACAGTAGACTGCTCTTCCCGCATCCGACCCAGCTGGCGTAGCGGCCACGTCCGCACTCCCCACGGGCAGGCCGGCCTTCTCTACACGAGTCATGCAGGTGGACATCAACATAACCCTCCATTAAAGCCATAAGGACCCTGCGCCTTATTTGGCAGCCAACCTCCGTCACTCACCGCGCCCTCCCGGCATCCTTCCGGTCGCGCCGCAAACCTCATAGAATAACCCCACTCCATTCTTCAGCTGCAGAATTGGTGACAGCTGTACCGGAGAGCCACAGAAACTGTCTGCCCCGCGCCCTCTGCAGCTGGCCGGCTAGGACGTAGGAACCCCCAGTCACTACGACGATGGGTACATCCTGCCGTCATCTCATAGGTTTGGCGTGAGCCCCGTCACGTAAGCTCTCATCCGAGGTACATCCATCTGGCGTACCAGGCAGCCAAGCCAAACAAACCACACGAACGTCACAGGCACAGACTCACTGAATCGCCTCCGGGTAAGCTTCCTACTCACGATGCTCCTTCTTCTCCATACTTACCATAACCTTTCCCAGCCTGATCGTAAGACGTGTTAAATTGCGCTTTCTCATTCAGTCTCGTCCCTTTATTCCGACGAATTGAGGTACTTTTCGCGCCGCTGATTCCCACCCTACAGGTTTTTACAAAGGCACGGCGTGGAGTCAACTAAATAGACTACCCTATCACCAGTTTCTTAATCCCAATGGCGCGCATTATGATTCCGGTTACCGCCATCAATGATTGAGCCATCGCTGTTTCTGGTTGGAGGCAGGTGGTTAGACATGTGTTACGCCAACACATAGTGGCTTCACGGGACATAGGAAGAGAGGGGGCGCACAGGTCGTGGTGGGCTGTGCAGCGCGTCTCAAGTGAGTTCGGACTCTCACTATCATCGGTTTATGATGGCCGATAGAAGAATACCAAAGGAGATGGCGTGGGAAGTAAGGCGGGGACACGGGAGCAGCGGAACGCGTGTGGACAGTCGGAATGCTGGATAGAAGTGGGTTGGTGCACAGTGAGCCTATCACACGCAGGAAGGGCGTGAGTTAGAATTGTGCGGCCGCCGGGAAATCGGACACCTTTGCAGAGAAGAACTGTGTTCGTTGTGGGGCTATTTTGTATCTGCTTATCACTGAAAGGTGGCTCAGTGTAGAAGGATGCGGAGTCTAACGGCCGCCTCCGGCAGCCCATATGAACGTACATCCGTCATATAATGGCCCTCCTGGTGATTGAGATTGAGGTTTGTAGGCTGAACTTCTAGCGTGATTAAATACGTTATCTCGGGACTTAGGGGGTTCGTGGTGAGGCAACGGGGGATCAACGATGGAACACCCAGGGTAGATTCGACGCTGTCTGTAATAACATCTCTTAAACCGTTCGCGGGTATGCGCATCCAGACTTTGCAAAAGCAGCCGCAGTGACGGCGTGTACATGTATGCTCTGAGCTGATGCGAAACAACTATGGGCAACTCAGAAGAGTTGATTGCACGCGTGCGGCCCCCTCTGGAGGACTCCTGTTAATAGTAGACCAGGGTAAAAGCCGCGCCCGGGGCGTTCCCCAGGGATACACTTGGTGACCCCTGGCTGAGAAACAACCCCGCCGGACGGTTTTGGAACATTATCTAGACAATTTCCGATTCATCGCTGTGAGACGAGCTGGAAATCCCGAAAAAAATTCCCTAGCACGGGGCGGCGCCTTTTGGATTTGTTTTGAGAACCTGGGGGCTGCATGCATGGAGTGGACTCGAATATCGCCAAGACAAAATAGCTTGTGTTCACTCGATTGGGGATCAGGTTTGTTCGCCCTTTTCAACTCATCAATCGAAATAACGAATGGCAGTCGAATCTGGACTGAATGGGAGACCCATTGGAATGGTGATCAACCACACTACGGTCTTACTTTGTCGGCTCGTCGCTTGAGAGTTGTGAGTGGAGGTGACAGGCAGACAAATCTGTTGTATCCAGCTCCACGTTACGGAACACTACGAAAGTGCAGCGCCAAATCGCGGTTTGCGAATAGAAGAGAGGGAAAAGCTCAGGCTCAAGGGCAGTTAGCTACAGGCGACTGGGTCAGAGCAAGGGTAACGGGGGCAAGCGCTGGAAGAGAGGACTCATATGAAGGGAGGAGCAAGGTATGCTCAGAAGGTGAAAGAGTTCCAGACAATTCAAGAGACATGGGAGGGGAGGGGAGAAGAATATACTGAGTGAAGCGTTCAACTTAGGACAAGTCGCACATGTCCCTGAGGATGCATTCAGGGACTGGCCACGCTAAACGATCCACCGGACTGCTCCCCACAGTAGAGCTGCCGGGGGCCAAACCTGGCTAAGGACCTAAGCGGTCTCCCTTGAAAATTTTTTTTTTTTTTTTTGCTATTCTTGTGGGCTGAGGCTCCCAATGACTGTGGTTCGAAACACAGGTGTGCCTCGGCGTGGTTTCCAGCGGGGAACAGAGCTCACTACAGTTTATTCCCGCCGCCCGCCACCCACGCGAAGCGAACCCTTTGCCGAAAAGGACTCTGGGGAGGGTACAGCGGTGGACAGAGAATTGGATATGCAGTCAACGAGTGATAGAGCCACACGATTATCCGCCGGAAGATCTGCAGCTGACCAAAGCTTAATTGTGGCAGCTATTGGGTGCATGCTACTGCAGTAGTAGGCCGGCGGAACGCAAGAAGGCGCCAAGGGGGTCCTCTGTGCGCTTGCCCAAGAGCGGCAGGGCGGGTGAGGCTGTACCAGCCAGCACCACCCGGGGGCAACGTGTTTCTGCCCACTCAGGCACGTAGAGTCTGGGTCGTCTCAACAACGGAAGGGGGAAGACTATGGATGCAAAGCTGGAGGAACAGTACCAGAGTGCACCGCTGTCCTGAAATCGATGGTAGCGTTATTTTGGAACATGGGACGCAAGACCAATCGAATTTCGGTGATCGCCGACTGTGGACTCAGCCAATACGAACCCGATTTGTTATTAGATCTGTTTTGTATATCTGTGGTTTAAAGCTTAATTTCGAAAATAATGTTGCAGGTGCTAGACGTACCCTTGTAATAGGCTTCTCCTATTTTCCTAATTTGGCATAACACTAACTTATTATATTGGTAAGAGTTCGTGGGATGTTAGATATTGTGAACCAGAACGTCTGTGGGCAAAGCAGCATACCTCATGTCAACTCGTTAATTTCCACTCTACTCGCTCGCTGCTCTCTCTGTCTCTCTCATGTCTATTATAGGCTACAGTGCATCATAATGCTTAAATCGGGATGTCATACTGACACCTTAACCATGAGAGTTTGGCAACGGCCGCTAGTTAAAAAAGGTCACAAATCAAGTATTACTTATTCGTGTGTATCATCTATCTTTTGTGTGGCACATTGTCTCGAACTAGGGGCTCTGATCTTCGTTTTACAGATCTGAAACCGCACTAAGTAATTTAAATACATCACGAATAATCATCAGAAACAAACACTTCAAGTAAGTGTCTCACGTCACTGCGTGTTGAGGGCAATCTTTGGACGAATCTTAAAAAAGTAGCTTGTGTGAAGAAACCAGACCCTGGGGGGCACACGCTGGCCAGGCATGACAACACTTACACCTACACCCAGCGATCAGCAAACGCAAAATCAAGGCCAAGATTGAAATAATGACGGGTACTGATCTTGCTGTGAGTGGTGAAGGTTTCGCACTGTATGAGTCAACTTCCATTGACGCTGATTGCGACGCATGTTGTGTAAGATATCTTTCACGGGGCCGTAAAGTAAAAATCCTTTAAGGAATAGGTAATCTTCGCGTATCCTGAGTTTCCATGCCTGTGAAACAGAAAAGTAAAGAAGAAAAGTAAATAAACCCAGGGAGCGGGAAGCAGCCTCTGGAGTCTTGTAGCAATCCTAGAGAATGATGACGGAGAGGTCACCTTCTAGAGCAGCTGTTATTGATCTAGAAAAACTAGGAAGAGGAGGAAAGAAATTATCGATCGGGAGGTAATATACTGGACAACATTGACGTCATTAAAGTCAAACATTAAAGCAGGGCACAGTAATATAAATTACACTTTGCTTAAAGTGAGATATCTTTCATATTATAGAAGTTAGAGACAGCTAGCATTCCATAGTGAAGGTTGGAAACGGTGATTTCTGTTACAAGTCTGCATTTTTGCTCGTCATCTCTACAAAATCCATGTAAAGAAAAAAAAAAATCAGATCGTTAATTGCTAGAAATGTTGCTGATTCTACCAGTGGAGAAACGATTTAGGATTAAGAAAGCTGTGGCGGTGTCAGAACGAGGAGATTTCATTTTTATTCTTTGTTTTACCCCCATTTTCTTGTTCTTGTCATAACTATCTCAAGAATGATTCAGTCGCCAGTAGACAATCTATAATGGAACATGAGCGAGAGGAGACGGCGTCATTAAATTAGATCTGGTCAAGGAGCGTGGTAACTTACTTTTCAAACAGCAAATGGACATAAACTAGTTAATCCTACACAAATCTCCCTTTGAAGGATTGAGAGGCAAGATCAGGTCCAGTTTGTGCTTCAGATAGAAGACTAGTGACAAGTAAATAGATGTCTTAAATCAACATAACTGGAATAGTCTGGAGTTACCTTATCACATGAAGAGAGGGGAAATACGCTCATGTATCCATTTTGAACTATATCGTTCAATCGTGCATAAGTTTGTATTCGAGACAGACACATTTATCCTGGGATTTAGAGTCATTTTTCAGTTAATAATTCACGGGGAATAAATGTCGCTGACGGAAGCATTCAAAGAGAGCAAGGGAGATGGAGTCAAGTGCCAGAAGCTGCACTTACCTGCTATACATCTGGAAATAAGCTTTGGAACATGTTTGGCTCTCGTCTGGTGTTCCAGATGGTTTTCCTAAAGCCTCATCCATTCTCCTCTAGTTAGTTGACATTGTGCAGCGGACTATTTCCAGTGATGCAATCCTGAAAAGAAATAGATTCTTACTAAGAAATTTCAGAGACGAAGAGTTGAATCGTGGCTTAGTCCTTCCGTATTCTGGCCAAAAGGTGTTTATGTTTTATTAGACACTGAGCGTGTCTCTCCTCGGATGCCTTCCAAAAGCAAAAGTAAAAAAGACACTGAAATGCTATGGTGATCTTCATGTCCCTATCAGCACCCCTGTTGCCTGTTGAGCATAAGGAGTCCTCTACCCAAAGAAGTTCCTCTCTGGGGTGCCCGAACGTGTTGCGGGCAAGCAGGAGGTCAAATATCGCAAGTACGGCGCCCTACGTGGCCGATCGTGCTGAAGGGCAGTGAGAATTCCCAAAGAGGCTCAGCTCTACTGCGACCTGCAGAACTGCTAAATTCTGTCATCGATAAAGCATCTATAATTTTTCATCTCATGCGCCATAAAGGAAACTCTTCCTTTTAATTCTTCAGTAATCACACGCTTTGTCCTGCTGCACTGGAGTTTATGGGACGGAGTCTCTTTAATTGCTCTACAGGTTGAAGGTTAAAGCCCAACCCAGCTGTGTTCTCAGGTAGGAGTTAAACAGGCGCTCAAACGGCGTTCAGTGATTCTACAGGTTCTGAATTGGTCAGCAGAGCTGGTGCTCTCTTTGTTCAGCATGCCTGGCGGCATAACTCTGGAACCGTGTTACTGCTGTGCCGGCTGACCTCGTCCAGCTTTAGGCATGTCTCTATCAGGGCAGGCCAGGCTCTGACATTTTTTGCAAACCCCAAGGAAACAAGAGGCGCCCCGCCCCCCCCGCCCAGCGTCATGTCGACCCAAGTCGCCCGCCCCCGCCCCCCCAAGCGCCATGCCGTTGAAGTCTGCCCCAGCCGAGCGCCGCACTGCCCAAGTCCCCGCTCCCACAGCACGGCGCCCCGCCCCCGAAACCCCGCCTCACCCCAGCGCCACCTGGCCAAATAAAAACAAAACAAAAACAAACCCCGAGTGCCGCCCCGTCCCGAGGTGCCGCCCCAAGCATGTGCTTGGTGGGCTGGTGTCTGGAGCCGGCCCTGCGCTTTCCAGCCTGTGCTCTGTCTCTGTCCTGTACACACCCACGTCAATCAGGAATTGCTCAGCTGGGCTCTGCAGATTGGAGGCTGGTTGCGATCCATGACTTGGTGTTGCAGTGCTGAGCATCACAGGGCTTAATTTATAGGCAACTAGAAAATCACAGTCTGCAACTCTGCAAAGCTGAGTTAGGGGCCTAAACACCCTATCCAATGCATGGGCATCACAGGCACCTTACAGTGCAATTCACAAAAGCCAGCTCCCTAGGCGAGGAGCCATCTAAGCTAGCCAATGGGAGCGGGAACAAGGGGGGAGGGGTGTCCTAAACCCTGCCCCCTCTCACAGACACGTGCCTAAATCGGGGCTGCAGAGGGGCATCTATGTCTGCTTAGCAACCCACAGATGGGAACCCAGCATCTGAAGTCAGGTGGTTCAGGCGCCTAAGGTGTTTCTTGCTGGAATGAGGTAGGCACCTGCCTCGCTCCACAGGAGGGCGGGAGAGAAGCAGGTGCTTTTAGTGCTATCACCTGTCTTATAACATTTAGCCCCATTGTGAGAGCACTCAGCTGGTGCGTGGGAGACCCATGTTCAGTTCTCCCCTCAAGCTGTGTGCAGCAGCTCATGAATGTGAGTACCAACCTCAGAGCAAACAGTTATAAACCAGGGCACAGACCTCCCACTGGTCGTGTGTCCTGTATTTAGACTTCACCTCTCAGGTATCAAGTGAGAACACTCAAGCACTAGAACAGCCTGAACATGGAATCACAGACAGTCCGCTTGGGTTCTCCCATCTATCTTGCTGCTTTTCTGCCTCCTCCCGTGCTGCATCTCCCTGCTCGCCCTGCCGGGGTGGCCACGTTCCATGCAGTAGAGTCGGGCAGTTACTGACCACAGGTCTCTATGGTGAAAGCCACCAGCTGTTCTATCGTAGAGACAGAGCTGGATGAAGGTTATGAGGGACCTAAGGCTAATGCGAGGGATGGGCCTAAGTATGAATTACACATTGCAAAAAAATTATGTCATCAAACATTTCTCTACATACTTATTTACATATTAATTTATGTAAATTAACAAATTTATTCTACTCTGACTACACTCAGTTCTTCAGACACTTCCAAGTAAGAGGAAGCACGAGGGATGCTCCGCTCTCCTTCTCTTAGACCTTCTTCCTCCTAGGTCAGAGGTGGGCAAAGCTTTTGGCCCGAGGGCCATATCAGGATTCGGAAATGGTATGGAGGCTGGGTGTGGCCAGGTCCCTGCCTGCTATCCCATCCCCCTAGCTTCCTGCCCCCCCTGGATCCTTGCCCCATCCAACCCCCACTGCTCCCTATCCCCTGACCATTCCCCACAGAACTCTCACCCCCTGTCTCCTAACTGGACCCTAGACCACTGCCCCCTATGCAACCTGCTATTCCCAGCCCTCTGACTGCCTCAACCCATATCCACACCCCCACCCGCTGACGGCCCCTCCAGAGCTCCCTGCCCCCTATCCAACCCCCCTGCTCCCCTTCCCATTTGTGTGCTGTCCAGCCAAAGCCAGCCATGCCACGCAGCCCAGAGCACCAGGGCAGGCTGGCAGCTCTGCACCACACCACCTGGCAGGAGCTCGCAGCCCTGCCGCCCAGGGCATCGTGCTGGCCAGTGCCGTAAGAAGGAATTTTTGCACCCGAGGCAAGGGCCGGCTCCAGGCTCTTCAGCAGCAATTCGGTGGTGGGTCCTTCAGTCCCTCTCAGAAGGAAAGACCCGCCACCGAATTGCCGCCGATCGTGGCTTTTTTTCCCTTCTCTGCCCTGCTTGGGCAGTAGAGCTGCACCCCTCCGCCCTGGGAATGTAACACATCCCAGTAAAACCCAAACTCTCCTCCTAGAGGTGTGATAGTCCCTGTGGGGACTGGGGGGACACAATCAAGTCAGGAAGCAAATCCCAGGACTTTGCCCCCAGCACCTGCAGCTGGGACAGTAAAGTGGAACAAAGAAGAAGAATTGTTTGTAATGGTTTATTTACAGTCAGTAGCTGGAAAGTAGCAAAGTAAAAGGAGCTGAGAAGGAGCTTTAATAACCACAGCACGGCCAGGAGATCCCCAGCTACTGAGAACAGTTTGATTAATGGCACTAAAATAGCACCAGTGGCCAGGGATTAATATAGGGAATTAATGAGCTACAGTCTCACTTTCAGTAACATGGTTTTTCCACCAATCTGCACCCATCTCCCCCTCCCCCCATGGGTGTGTGTGAGGAGCCCAAAGCTGGGTAGATGGGAGTCCTCCAAGGTCATAGGGACTGCGGTACATGAGGCTAGAGAGGCTGATTTCTGGTTCCCCCCTCTGCTGTGTGTCTCAGGGACACAGTCTGAATTGCGATCCCTGCCCCACCCAGAACCAGGGTCGGATTCTCTCCCCAGGGACGGAGCCCGGCGGGAAAGTGAAGATCAGAGCCTCATCACCAGCATCGATAAATGTCACCTGCCCCCGATCATAGTCCAGACAAACCCGGATCCTGCTGGGGGCCCGGGGCAGGGTCAGGGGGATCACAGGGGACGTGAGAGCCTGGAAGTGACCCCGCCAGTGCCACTCCACAGCCCAGATCCCCCCCTCAGGGGTACGGCTGATCTCTCCCCTCCTCCCCACACACTCTCTGGCCATCCCCACAGCCCAGAATCCCCCACCCCCGACCTCCACCTCCCAGCAATGTCTCCCCGATGTGAATCCTTCACAGCCCAGCACACACAGCGCAGTGTCAAATCTCTCAGGGTTGTCGGGCAGATCCTGCTCTGGTTCTCCCCATCTCACATGTTTCCAATTCTCAGACAGGACGAGGTTGGGATGAGCTGTGCCTGGATCCAGAGTCACATGCGCTGGGGAGAGAGAATCAGAGCATTACGGGCAGAGCTCAGCCCTGGGGGAGGGTTTGATGGCATCAGTGACAGAATCTGCCCCAGCTACGGAGTGTCTCAGGGAATCTCCTTCCTCCAGGATTTACCCATCAGCTCTGAGATCTCAGCACAGTGCTGGGGAGAGTCACTCCCCTGGCAGAGATGTGTCAGCGACAGGAACAGCTGGGCCAGGCCTGAGACTCAGAATCTCACCTCTCCTTCCCCCACATCTCCCCGGGGAGGGGACTAGAGACTCTGGGAGCCCCCAGCAGATGGTAAAACTCAGTGAACATTGACAGAGCTCCCCTCCCACCTTAAATCTCTCTGTGACCCCACTGCCCCTGCTGTGCTGGACTTTGCTATGGGGCCTCCCCACTGCACCCGGCCTGCTCTGAAATCTCACAGCTGGGACAGCAACAGGCCAAATGGGACCAGGATTGAACTTGCCGAGAATGTCACTGCTGAGCAGTAGTCGCAGCACAAAAGTACGTTATCCTGGGAGACTGAGGGGCTAAACAAGGGAAGCAGGCTCAAGAAGCTATGAGTGTGAGGGGAGCCAGGACAAATGAGGGTTTTGTGGGGCCATGGGCCATAGCAAGTAAGGGCCCCTCCCCACCCCTTCTGCTCTGCCTTGCCAACCCCCCCCCCCCACACACACACACACACGACACTCCTGCCTGGGAATTATGCTGGGCATTGCGGAGTGACTGCCCTGCCTCTTGCCACCTTGGTGCTTCCACTGGCAGACGGGGCAAGAACCCAACCCTGACCCATTCCCTGGCTGGAGTGCTGGTTGCGGACGGGGCAAGTCCAAGCCCTGACAACCCACTCTCTGCAGGCAGCATTGTGGGTCAGGCATAGCGGTTGTGGGCACAGAGGACCACCCATTTTTGGAGCTCTGGGGCACTAGGACCCATTGTCAGTTGTCAAAATCCACTACTGGCGAGGAGGTACATAATAGTCTGGACTGTGAAAAAGGGGAGAGGGTCATGCTCAGTTGATGGGGATTGGCTGCCTTGACATCTGGTTCCTAGAGACGAGACCATGCTGGGTGTCTGTATGGTGCGATGGAGACAGAGAGAAGTATCTGTAGACAGCTCACAGCGTCTGATCACAGCGGAGCTCCCCGAATATGTTAGATGGAGCCAGGTCGTGAGCCCCTGTGCGGTGCGCATGTGATCAAGTTTTCTGTTCCTCTGACCTTGAGACAGAGCTATAGGGTCTCACCAGACACAGTCTCTGATTCACCCCGTTCAGCGTGGGGTAACTGCAGAGCTCCTGGCTTTCTCACATGTGGGAAAAGAGGAAGAAGGAAACAACAGGCGGACACTGGAGATTGGAGATCAGACAGGACATTATAAAACAAACTCCCCCTTGGAGAAGTGGCTGTGGAGGTGTATGTCCTACTGGTTCTGTACATTGGGTGGCAGCTGCTCCACAGATCTCTGCAGGGTTTGCATGTGCATATGCAAAGCTGTGAAGAGGCGGAAAGAGTAGCATGCAATTATGATATGGATTCATATGTTGTGGTAGGACATAGGCACAATGCCCACTGTCACTTGTGACTGCCCGTGAAATGAAGGTGCTGGGAGGTCTGCCTGAACTATCACCTCCATCCCATTATACAAAGAAAAAGAGGCATATTGCTATCGGAACAAATATTTGGACTATTTTGATAATAAATATGATCTTTTAATTACTTCTTCTTAGGTTGCCACGGATTCTTCTCACCCTAAAACCAGCCACATAATTTAGAGAGAAGAGATCTGAACAGTATTGCTTGATTCAATATTGTTACAAACTAAATACGAAATGAAGGTAAAAGAAAGTTATAGCTTATCACACCTCCCCTGTATACATGGACTGCATGTGTGGCTTCTCCCAGGTTGATCTTCACTGCAGAATTAGCTCAGGATTCTTATCTGGCTGTTGCCTCAATGTGTTTATTGCGCAAGCACAAAAACTGTGATCAGTTGGTGGTGCTTTTGCATCCGGTTAGCTTGGCAAGATTTGGGTAGGCTGACTTAGCCTAAGGTACATTTAATCATGTTGGTTACAATGACCACTTTGCAGTGTGGAGGGAAGATCACATCTCAGGTGCTGCTGTCCTCCAGTGCCTTCCCACAATTCCTCTGGGCCATATTTTTTTTGGTTCTATTACCTACTCTAATTTACTGCTATTGCTTATCAATTTTTTCAGATAAGCTTTTAGTGTGAAATTTTATCCGTTTAGTCTTTCCCACATTTTTATAAAAGTTACATTAAAAACAAACCTCAAGATAATATGATGATGATGATAAAAAAGCAAACAAACTAACTAAATGTTTCGTATTGACAATTTTTTAAAATTTACCTTCTTCAAAGCAAACAACCCCCCAAATTAACAAACAGCCCATGAGACTCCAAACTGGTACAAAAAGTTTCTTTTCAGCGGAAGGATAATGTCACTTACTTATCTCGTTATCTCGTTTTTCTGAAAATTAAAGAGAAATAAATAGTATTTTAAGGCATTTCCCTTTTCTTATGTTTTATTTCTCTTTATCATCAATACAACAGAAAAGGCTGAAAGAAATCAACATCTTCAGAACATCAGACAATAGGATCCAGTGGTACCTTCTGATCTTAAATTCTGTGACTCTATTGTTTATCAGTTTTTCAAATGAGCTTTTGGTACAAAATCTCTCCACTTTAGTGGTCCCCCACATTTTAAACAATTACACTGACCCTTCCACAAAATAATAATAATAAAAAGCAAGGAAACAAAACAAGAAGTTTCATATTACAACAAATTGTAGAAGTTAAATTTTACAGAGAACTCCACAACATTTAAACAAACTGCCACATGAAGATCCAATTACACACACACCAAAAAAATCCTTGTCAGAGGAAGGATAATGACACTTACCAATTTCTATATCTCGTTTGCCTAAAAATTAAACAGACACAAAATGTTTGTTAGGTGTTTTGCTTTTCTTAAGTTTTATTTCTCTTTATCATCCCTATGACAGTTAAGACAGGTTACTTCTATTCAATCTCTTCTTCGGGAACTCAGACAAGACCAGTGGTGCCCACGCTTTTCCGATCACACACCCCTTGCAGTAATGGAATCTGTCTGCTCTCCCCTTCCATTACTGCCCAGTTGGCTCAGCAGAGGAAGTTGGGCTGAAGGCAGAGCTGGGTGCAGAACTGGGGATAGGGAAGGAGCTGGGGCTACAGACAGAGCTGGCTTGGGGGAGGAGAGGGACTTTGGTAGGAACTGGCCTGCAGCTGGAGCAGAGGGGGGACTGGAATTGTGGCAGGAGCTGGAGCTTGGCAGGGAGGTAGGGGGCAGAGCGCAGCTGCAGATGGGATTGGATCTGGGCTGGGAGCTGGGTGGGGCTCCCTCCCCTCTCCCCAAGGGGGCTGGCAGGGACCTTGCCTTTTACCTGCTCAGGGCTAGATTAAGAAACGGGCTTTAGGGACTACAGCCCAGGTTCTCAGGGAAAGAGAGGCCCCGCAAAATGATCTCCAGACTGCCAAAAGTGCGGATCTTTTTGTGGTGCCGTCTTACCCGGGACCATGGGCTGCAGCCACTAAAGCCCCTGCATTCCAGCCTAGACTGGCATTGGCGGGGAAGCGGCTCTGCATGTTGGCATGCCATTCCTACCTCCTCACCGGGCTGGAGCTGTGAGTGCTGGGAAACTCAGTCCGTGCGCTTCCTTCACTTGCAGGTGCCGCCCCTACAGCTCGTATTGGCCAGGAATTACAGCCTAACTCCCTCCCAGACCCTGCACCCCCCAACCTCCTGCCCTGAGCCCTCTCCCACCCTCCAATTCCCTTGGCACTAGCCTGGAGCCTCCTCCTCCATCCAAAAGCCCTAATCCCCAGCTGCACCCCCAAGCCCTCACCCCCAGTCTGGGCCCCCAGAAGAATTAATCTGGCCCTGTGCTCGCTTGAACTGTCCTCCACATGCCCCTTGGGGCCTGCCCCACAGTCTGCAGACCTCTGGACTACAGGATCCAGTCATCCCTTCTGGTCTTACATTATAATACAATAACTATATTGCTTATCAATTTTTCAAATTAACTTTTGGTGTGAGATTCATCCAGTTTAGTCTTTCCCCATATTTTATAAAGCTATATTAAAGTTGACCCCCCCCCACACGTTACCAAATCACTGTTAATAATAACAAAGTAAGCAAACAAAAATGGTTTCCTACTGTAGCCATTTTAAATTACATTTAAAATCAAACACCTCCACCACTGCACCACAAACTCCCACATTAGAATCCAAACTGGTACAAAATGTTCCTTGTCATAGGAAGGAGGATGCCACTTACTTATTTCTTTATCTCGTTTGTGTAAAAATTAAAGAGAAATACATCGATATTTTTGTTAAGTGTTTCCCTTTCCTTATGTTTTATTTCTGTTTATCATTAATATGACAGTGAAGGCTGAGAGAAATCAACCTCCTTTTCAGGACATCAGACAAGAGGATCCAGGGCTCTCTTCTGGTCTGGAACTCTCTGACTCTATTGCTTATCAGTTTTTCAAATGTAGCACTTCCACACATTTTATGCAATTACATTAAAGCCCACAAGAAAGAATAATAATAAAAAGCAAGTAAACAAACATGGGGTTTCGTATTGCAACAAAATTGTAAAAGTTAAATTTAATATTAAACAACTCCAAACCATCTAAACAAACTCCCACATGAAGATCCACTTACAAAAAAAATCCTTGTCAGAGGAAGGATAATGACACTTACCAATTTCTATATCTCGTTTGCCTAAAAAGTAAACAGAAATACCCATATTGTTTGTTAGAAATAAAACAAGAAAAGGGAAACTCCTCTTTATCATCAATATGACAGTTAAGACTGAGAGGTTATTTCTATTCAAACTCCTCTTAAGGAGATCAGACTGGACCAGTGGTGCACAAACTTTTCCTGTCACGCCCCCACTCACCAGTAATGGATCCTGTCTCAGGCCCCCCTGCCCCCTCCATTACACCACAGTTGGCTGAGTCCAGGATCTTGGGCTGAAAGCAGAGCCGGGGATAAGGGAGGAGCTGGAAATAGAGGTGGAGCTGCCTGTGCTGGGGGTGGCAAGGGATTGAGGGCAGAGTTGGGCTGGAGGCAGGGCAGCCGGGGGAGTGGAGCTGCAATTGGAGTGGGAGCTGGGCTGGGGGGAAAGTGGAGCAGGGGCTGGGGCAGGGCAGGGAGTGGAGTGGAGATGTAGCTGGGGCCAGACCTGGGCTGGGGGTAGAGCAGGGGACCGAGCGAAGCTTGGGTGGGGTCGGAGCTGAAGTTGGGGCAGAGAGGGGCTGGGTGGCACTACCTCTCCATGCCCCATGGGGGCTGGCTAGGGCTCTGCCATGGACCCCATCCCCCAAACATTCCTTCGTGCACTCCTAGCATGGCGTACCCCACAGGTTTTCGGAATACTGGACAAGAGGATCCAGTCATTCTCTCTGGTCTTAAATTCTGTGATTCTATTATTATATTGCTTATCAATTCTTCCAATTAGCTTTCAGTGTGAAATTCATCCAGTTTAGTCTTTCTCCCCAATTCATGAAGTTTCATTTTAAAAAACCCCACACACCATGAAAAGAATGATAATAACTATAATCAAAAGCAGGAAGCAAACAAATGAAAAAGGTTCTCTCTTGCAACAATTTTAAAACTTAAGTTTAAAAGCAAACATCCACCACAATTAAACAAGCTCCCACATGAGGATTCAAGCTGGTATTAAAATTTTCTTCTCAGAAGAAGGATAATGACACTTACCAATTTCTGTATCTCTTTCGCCTAAAAATTAAACAGAAAGACACATATTGTTTGTTAGGCGTTTCCCTTGTCTTATGGATCATTTCCCTTTATCATCAATACAACTACATCTGAGAGAGTATTATTTCTATTCAACCTCCTCTTAAGGATGTCACACTAGATGATCCAGTCATCTCTTCTGGTCTTAAACTCTGTGACTCTATGACTCTAGTCTACTGAGATCAATTTTTCACATTAGCTTTTGCTGTGAAATGCATCCATTTTAATCTTTCCCCAAGTTTTATAAAGTTACATTACAAAACAGACCCCTATAAACTCTAACAAGAATTATAGTAATAATAAAAAAGAAGCAAACAAATGTAAAAGACTTCATACTGCAACAATTTTGAAAGTTACATTTGAAAACAAACACCTTCACCACAATTAAACTCCCACATGAGGATCCAAATTGGTACAAAAATTACTTATCAGAGGAAGGACAAAGACACTTACTTATTTCTTTATCTCGTTTCTCTAAAAAATGTAAGAGAAATAAATATATATTTTGTTCGGCATTTACATTTTCTTATGTTTTATTTCTCTTTATCATCAATATGACAGTAAAGGGTGAGAGAAATCAACTGCTGCTTCCAGACACCAGACAAGAGGATCAGTGGGCCCTTCTGGTCTTAAAGTCTGTGACTCTATTGCTTATCAGTTTTTCAAATTAAATTTTGGACTGTAATCTATCCAATTTAGTTATCCAATTTAGTGCTTGCCCACATTTTAGCACGTTACTGTAACCTCCCCCAACCAAAAAGAAACAATAATTAAGAAACCAAACATGCAAACAAACAAAATCAGGCTAAATGTTGCAAGAGAAAAGTGTAAAAGTTAAATTGAAAAATGCACAATTCCACAACAACTAAACAAACTCCCACATGTCAGAAGAAGGATAATGACACTTACCAATTTCTATATCTCGTTTGCCTAACAATTAAACAGAAAGAAATATTGTATGTTAGAATTTTCCTTTTTCTTTTGTTTTATTTCTCATTATCATCAATATGATAATTAAGGTTTAGAAAATATTTCTATTCATTTTTCTCTTAAGGAGGTCAGACGAGATGATCTGATCGTCCCTTCTGGTCTTAAACTCTGTGATTCTATTAGACTCATAGAATTATTAGACTGAAAGTCTAATTTTCCGCACTTGTGGCAGGACTAAGTATTATCTATTCTAGACTACCCTGACAGGTGTTTGTCTAACCTGCTCTTAAAAAACTCCAATGAAGAAGATTTTACATCCTCCTTTAGTCCATTCATTACCTACTCTGCCAGTTAGGAAGATTTTCCTAATGTCCAGTCTAAACCTCCCTCACTGCAATTTAAGCCCCTTGCTTCTTGTCCTATCCTCAGAGGTTAATGAGAACAATTTACCTCCCACCTTCTTGTAACATTTTTTCATACACTTGAAAACTGGTATCATGTCCCCCCTTAGTCCTCTCTTCTCCAGACTAAACAAACCCACCTCCCTGCCCCTCTGATTGAAAGAGGGCCAGAACTGAAAGACTTGCCCTCTGGAAGGGGGCACTAAGTGTATTAACCACTAGGCCACCTAACCCACCGATGACTCTATTACACTTCTGCAGGGGGATCCAATTATTTACAAACATTTTCTTCTGAGGGAAGAAAATGACACATCAATTTCTTGATCTTGTTTCACTAAAACAAACAGAAATAGATATCAAAATTGTTAGGAGCTTTCCTTCCCTTATATGTTATTTCTCTTGATCATCAATACAAAGTTAAAGTTGGGTGATTATTTTTATTCAACTTCCTTTTTTCTACTGCTTTCCCACAAACACCCCCGCCCCCAATAACATTTTGGTGTGAGGTTTATCTAGTTTAGACTTAATCTAGTTTTATAAACTTTGGGGTAACACACCCTGTCTTGGGGCACAGCCCCTTCCCAGTCAGGAAGAGACAAAAAGTCCTCTGGGCTCAAGTGACCTCATTCCTACAGGGCCTGCTCCACTTGGAAGAAATGATCTTCAACGGGAGAGGCTGTCACAGGAGTGGGCAGCGACCAGGAGGAAGGCTGTTGGAACTCAGGGGAGCTGATCCTTGCAACAGAGCCATTCGGAGAAAGACAACTTACCTAGGCTATTCCGTGGGGCTGGGGAGGGGAAGCTATGACCTTTGTTGGAAAAATTCCAAGCCCTACTGGACTGCCCTGTCCCTTCTACAAAGAAACAGGCATCAACAGGAGCCAGGTCCCCTCCCCTGCTAATTTCCTTGGGCGCCCTGCACCCCACAGGGGCCCCCAAAGCCAGAGCCCAGGGCACATGCCCCTTTGCTCCCCCCTCCATCAGCTGATGGAGGGGGAAAAGTCAGCTGTGTGCAGTCTAGTCCAACAGACGGCTTTTACCAGAACGCTGCACAGGCGCACATCAGCCCACTTTCACCTCTATCTCCACTGATATGGGGACTAAGGCCCAGACAGCTAAGCAACACCCATACTTATGTCGCCTCACCTGCCCGCAGAGCAAACAGTCCTTTTCCCCTCACTGGGTAACAATGCCGCATATAGCAGAAACTGAGGTACACACAGGTTTCATAAAAATAGTGCAGAAAATTCGCACATCATCACACCTTCCTGAACAAGCCAGACTTCTACAGAGTCTTTTGAAAGACTCTGAGACTGAGGGCTCATCTGCGCTGAAAACTTACACCCCTCAGCCATGAAGTTACGTCAATCCAACTCCCTATTTGGAAAGACTTTTAAGGGGAATGGGTCTCTGGAAACATCCAAAAAGGCCCTAAAATGGTCCAACCTATTACACACACATCAACCCTCCCCAGCCCGACAAACACAGAGAAGTAAAAATACATCAGAGAAAACAACAAATCTATATACAGTTGTGTGACTGGTCAAAAATTGTATTTGTGGAAAAAGGGAAATTGAAACTTACCAACTTCTTCAGTAAGTTTCCCTTAAAAATACAGAAATAAATATAAATTATTTTCCTCTCGTGCGTCATGAAACAGTCTTAAAAGACTACACCCTATAGGTACAAAATTAATTAGGAGCATGGAGGGACAAGCCCAATTTATTTGGAAATTGGGCAGATATGTTTTATGGATGAAATGAACCCGAAGCATGGACAGCTGTGTCTGAGTTATGTGACAGCTGATATGATTTTTCTTCCTAACTGAAGAAGAAATGTGTTTGTTTACTGATTTCTCACTGGGGCATTTCTGTTGGACCCATCACTGTAATATTGAGGTGCAATACATTTTGTTAGCAAAAAAGAGACTGAGTACAAATATGAGAACATTCTCTCAAGTGGAACCAGAGACAGACAGTGATAACTGCCTGAGAACTAGGAAGAAAGGGAAATGAAGGACTAAGCAGAACACAGACATATCTGCTCTGATCCGATTCTCTGGTTCAGTTCTATTGTCTGAGACTCTCCTCCCTTCTATCTCTCCAAGAAACCCATAGACAATTGTGTAGCTATGGTCAAAAACTGTATTTGTGGAAAAAGGGAAACTGAAACTTACCAACTTCTTCAGTAAGTGCCTGAAAAGTACAGAAATAAATATACATTATTCTCATTGCCTTGCTTCATGAAACAGAGTTAAAAGGCTACATCCTATCGGTACAAAATTCATTAGGAGCATGGAGAGAAAAGTCCAATTTATTGGGAAATTAGGCTGGTATTCTTTATGGATGAAGTTCAGCAGGGCATGAACAACTGTGTATGAGTTATGTGATCATGTGTACGGGTTTTTTTTCTTACTGAGGAACAAATGTGTTTACTTGCTGATTTATGACAGGGGCATGTCTATACGGCCTATCACTGTAATGTTGAGGTGCATTACACTTTATTAGCAATGAAAAAAAAAGAGAGAGAGAGCGTTGAGGTGAAATATGAGAGGCTAGGCTTTGCAGAACCTTCTCTCAAGTGGGACCAGAGACAGAAAGCAATAGCTGCCTGAGAACTGGGAAGAGAGGGAAATGGAGGACAAAGCAGAACAGAGATGTATCTGCTATGATACGATTCAGTTCTAATGTCTGAGACACTCCTCCCTTCTATTCTCTCCTCTGCACCTCTACCCCCACCCTCTATCAATAAATTCACATCCATTCTTCTTCCTTATTTAGGACCAGATCAGCAGATCACACATTCTTTTCATGTTAAATCCCTAAATTGCCCTTATTTATTAGTATATTTCTCCCTTTGATATTTACCTTTCATTTTAAACAGATAAACAGTGAGGCCAATGAAACCAAAAAAACCCACCAGGATCTCACTCAGAGCCACCATCCAGAGATTCACCCTTGGGAAAAAGGAATCTGAAAAACAAAAACACCCAGGGCTTGCCTTAGTTTGGAAGTGGGGACTAAAAGCAGATTTTTTTTTCATACAAATACATAAATAGTGCCCAGCAGGATTTGTGTGAGGGAAGAGTGAAAGAACCGCCACGTCTACACTAAACAAAAGACCAGAAACTGTTTTTAAATGCAGCTCCAATCAACACAGCTTTACCACTGATTTATCCTTGAAAACACAGCCCTGATTTTGATTCATTGCTATTCAGAGGGCCACAGACATCAGAGACAAATTCTCAGCCCATAAAACCCCATTGACTCTAATAGGGTTATACCAGAAAAGAATTTGGCCCTTAGCAGTAAGTAATATTCAGAAACTGCCAGATTAATTAGCATATTTTTGAAAAATCCACAGTTACCCCCTAATATTGAGAAAAACCATAATCACAATTTATCCAAACACTTGTGCAACAAATTAACTAATTTCCATTTGCTGTTCTTGTGTTCACAGTGATTCGGTCATCTAAACAGGATGGAATTTTCAAATGCGCCTAATGTCTTTTCCACACATGGCTTGTGCTCTGGTTTAGTGAACCTGGGGAAACTCTCTTACGGGGTCATTCTTAAATTGGTTCAAGAGTTGACAATGTAGGAGGATTGCACCAATTTAAATAAATTGATGCACAAAACCTTAAATCATAAATCAGCTTCACAGTGCTCTATCTCCATTTAGCTGAAGTCAATAAGGAATTGATAGAAGCTAAATCTATTTAGGGCACTCTGAAACTTATATAAGAAGTGTTCACACAAGTGTCATCCATTAACTAATCAGTACATCTTCTGCGTGTAGAGAAAGGGTAAAAATGAGTCCTTCTGTGGATCCGGATCAAAGTAAATTAAGGAATGCAAGTCCCACTGAATGTCAGGAAAAACAACATCACATGATTTAGGTGACATTTCACAAAGGTAATGAAGCTGGTGAAGTGAACAGATCACTAGAGCCCTGCGTTGATACAAAATTGGCATCCGCATGCAATCTGCAATCCCCCAAAATGATGAGGCTATCTGTGAACATAAAGCAGATATCTGTGGGTTTACAGGGCTCTACAGATCACAATCAAGCCAGAGTACAAAATTTACCACATTCAAAAATATCATTAAGGTGAATTTAAGGTTACAGGGGCCTAGTGCATCAGTGGATTGAGTGAAAGTTCCTTCTCGAAAAGGAGGAGGAACACACCTTTTTGGAAGGTGTGTGCGTGCGCATGCATGCACGTGCACACATACTAGAATATCAGGAAAGTCAAACTTAAAATTAAATTTACATGAAATCCAAAATGTTGATAGTCTGAATACTCACAATTAAGGGAATCAAATTGCTTAAAATGTAACCCTGTAAAGACACTATCTTCTGTGTTTGTGCATGGATTACGAAATATCCAACACAGATGTTTCAATTCTTTTCTTCCTATGTTTTGTTTCATTTCTAGTGGTGCTGAGTTTAGTGTGGGATTTGGATGGTAACTGACCTGCTATATAAACTGCTGATTCCTTTTCTTGATTGAGAACGGTGTTCCTGATGGAACAGGACAAGTTTTGGTTTGAATGTTCTATTACAATGAGAGCAGTTTCTGTTTCAAACAGGCCATTATCTCTTTGGGATGTTGTTTCAGAAAGTGATGGTAAATGTCGCCCACTGAGATCTTTCCACAGCACTTCAGGCTCTGGGTACCAACCAGCTGATTGACAAACCACCCGAATCCCTCCATCTTGGTGACCCTCCACAGAGATAAGAGGAGCAGAGCCCAGACCTAAGGGGAAATACACAAAGGTGTCAATTCCGTATGTTAATAAAGCAGAAGGGAGAGTTTGTGGATCCCTTACTCGCCACTAGACAGCACTAAGTCATGCGGGTAGTCAGTAGAAGGGATAAATGAATACTGACGGCAATGTCTGAAATCCTAATACTCATGGACACACAAAAATTTGAACAAATATTTAAAATAGTTTCACTAAGTCAGTCATCTCAACACAGGAGCAACTGAGCGCTGACACCTTTGGAGATATTACAATGTAGATAACTGAATAGGATCTGAACTTTAGAAAATCTGATCATTAGTGCATTGGATAGATATAGTTATTCAAACAAAAATCGAATTGGTTCATGGTGAAAGTGTGAAAGCAGCAGGGGAAAAATCCTCAGTCATGTCTAAGAGTGATAAATGCATAATTTCCCCTCCCCACTAGGACACTCTGCCCCCCATATCCACCATAGTAATATGATTATGGTATAATTATGATATAATTATGTTTCATCTTCTACAAGATGTGTCAAGTAAGGTGTCAATGGAAAAGTTATGACTGGCTGAATGATTATCCTATTTGTATGCATGTATCATTTTTGTATCTGCAGTTATTAATATTGACTATGCATCTGTATTTCAATTGTGCTTGTTCTGGGTAGCACCCACAACTAGCCTTTCAGGTACAACAGTGAAGAAGCTAGACAGTGCTAATGGCCCATCAGCAAAAACAATGGGCCATGGAAAAGTCTTGTCCTCACTGGGGGACACTGCAGACAGCCTATGGATAATGGCTGCCATGACTCATCAAGCATGCAGGGGCATGATACTGAACTCCATTTTGATACCTGTATTTTCTACAAACTAGGCTGGAAACTTGGCTTGGAACAAAGGGGTTCCCGCCATATAAAAGGAACTGTAAAAGGGGGAAGTGGCATCACCAATTGGCCTCACTTGCCCCACAACTCAACACCTGGATGTACCTCTGGAAGAGCACAGACTTTGAACTGGGAAAGTGATGGTCCCACGTGGGAAAGAAAGAAACCCTGCCTGTGCATGAAACATCTACAAACTGCTTGTACTATCTAATAGAGTGAGCCACTTTTTGATTCAAATCCTGTGTGGTATATTAGGCTTAGATTGGGTTTTTGTTTACTTGCTTAATAATCAACTTTGATCTCTTTGCTATCACTTATAATCGCTTAAAATATATCATTCTGTAGTTAATAAATCTATTTTATATATATATTTTTTACCTAAAATAGTGTGGTTTGAGTGGAGTCTCAGCTCAGTTAACAAAGGTTTTTGTGTATATTCCTCTCCACATCGAGGGAGGGGCGAAGTGGGTAATTGTAATAATCTTTACTGGTCAGGCTTTTGACCAGGGCAGGATGGTACAGACCCAGGGTCCTAGGTTGGAGGGCTGGGGGTGTTTTGGCTGAAGCTTCGCTATTGTTGGTTCATGAGTGCCTGGCCAGATGCATCATGCACAAAGATGGGTGTGGTGGTCCCTGCCTGTGGATTAGTTGTGGTGTGAGTGCAAGTGTGGAGGATTTTGCAGCATTTCACAACATCAGCGTATGCAAGAGGGAAAACCAGGACTGATGAGAGCAGAGGGGCTCAGTTTAACCCCAGTTCCAAATGGGTACCCCAGGGGAACCGATATCACACCTACACCACTATCAACATTATCACGAGTCTAGCAAATAAGAATACTGGCATTTGATTTAACTACACTGTGAGGAACAACTCAACAGTGCAGAAGCCAATAAGACGGTCCATTGAAAAGTCTGGTCAGTCCCATCTTAGCCACAACATCTAGAAAATGACTGCAAAAGCCACTGAAGGCCATGTGTGTCCAGAAGTCTTTCCGCCTCTGACTAAAGACCGCTTTGAGGTCAGTCAAGATCGGGGTGAGAAAGTGCTGGTTGGACATCCTGAAAATGTTTTTAACAACATGTTGGGAAAGTTTCCAGCATATTTCCTGGTATGAAAGGGGGCTGTTTGCTGAAGAGTTAGATAAAACTGTGTTGTATTGTGAAATATTCTCACAAGCGAGGGAATCACACTTGTAATAGGAAAGAATAAAGCCTGCAGACCACACAGCACAGTGCTAAAACTGAGAGGACTACTGACGCTGCTACTTGCAGTTCCAATTACAGTTTCTTCAATAAAAAGTATCATTTGAACAACAACCTGAGATAATTCGTCCCTTCATCAGCACGTCTGATATTGCAGAGCATCCTTAAGGTGAACAATCGCCATCTGTGAGTCCGGCTTTTTCGAAAAATGGCTCTGTCCTTCCCAGTAGTACTGGCATCTGGCCATCATACTGATCCTTCCATCACGAGATAGGCAGGTGCACAAAGGATGCAACTCAGATCGGAACCATCTCACCTCCCATGTATTGCAGCGCTCATACGGGGGGGACAGGTGACAGGGTACACAGCTTCCTGATCCAGGACGGCAGTGACAGGGTCAGAAGGTCCAATCACTGTGAACTTTGCTGGAAAATGCACCATGAAAGTAACAACAACAAAAAGCAGGTCAGAGGAAAAATGGCAATTTGATATGAAGGACATAGCCAAGAGGTTCCATTTCAGACAAACTTTCCAAAAACTTCAGCCAGGGACAAGACAGCCTCTCGGCATGGAACACTATTTCAGACTCTGAATGTTTAAGAAGAGAGGCAGCGCTCCATTATGGGGCAAGTGGGACTGGGGCTCTGTTATAAGAACTACTCAGTATCCTCAGTGTTTGGCCACAGGCACATCAGCACTGAGATGGGATGTGGAGCTGATAACAGACACGTTTAGCGCATGGCCAGGTACAGAGCACTGGGACTCAGTGGGAAGCTAAGTAACTGGTAGGTGCTCAGTGCATGACAGAGCACACAGTGCTGACCCGGGGTGGGAAGCTGAAAGACAGTTGTTTCAGTCCATGTCAACAGTCAACATCAGAGAAACTGAGGCAGAGAATGGTAATGGACATTTTGGTGTGTAGCCAAGAGAAGCTTACTATCTTAACAGCCCGCTGTCACTAAGTAAGAATAGGTAAAGTAAGGGTGGGAACCTCTGGAGGGTTTTGGCTTTTGTTCTGGGTCTTTTTGTTTTCCCTCGGTGCCTGTGAGTTAAACAAGCTTTTCTTCTAACTCCATCTTCTTTCAAATATAACTACTATCAGTATGAAGTACAAAGGAGGGACCAAAGTAATCTGGGCTTGTGATGTGCTTTGATTTGTATTTACATGGGTGTGTGATTTGCTGGAACTGGTTTAATTGGGCCTATCTTTTAAAATCAGACTGTTTATTCCTCATTTTTCTTATAAGCCAAGAGCCTGTATTGACATCTTAATGCAGTGATGATTTTTTTCTGGTATGTTTCTTCTCTTTATATAAAGTTCTTTTTTAAAACCTGGTTGATGGTTTTGGTTTTTCTCTGGTGAGTCTACAGGAAGGAGGGTGTGGAAAATCTCTTTATATTAGCTTTACACTAGGTTTGAAGGCATCGCCAATCAGGGGAGGGTGATTACCCTCTGTTGTTTTGCCTTCAAAGGAGTTAAGTACTTGCATCGCCCAGGCTCACCCAGGGAGGGAAGCGGGGGAGCAGATAACGAGGGGACAAGGGGGAGGAACTTGTTTTCCCTGTTTGAGATAGGGAGACCCAGGGTCTGGGTCTTGGGGGTCCTCCAGGGAAAGTTGGGGGAGGCCAGAGAGGGGGGTCCGCCCCAAGGAATCTGGGGAACCCAGGCTGATAGTAGCCTCAATACTATCTGGTGGCAGCGAAATAAGATCCAAGCTGGGTATAAGCTGGGAGGTTCACAGTAAGCACCCAGATTTTGTACGCTACGGTCCAGATTTGGGACAGGTCCAGATTTGGGACAGATGTTTACCACAAGCCCACTTTCCTGAGTGTTCTCAAATCGACATGTTTACTGACATTGTCATGACATTAGCTGGGCCTCAGCAGGAATAAGGGTAGGGTTGATGGGCCATATTTGGTGTTCTTTCACCAAGGTGTTTCTGAGACATGGCCATATTGCTAGAGCTAACTTTTGGACAAGTATGGTTCAATACTTCACATGCTCAAGAGACCAAATAACCAAACTTAATGAACATTATTATCTAAAGACAAAACAATGCACTACATAAAGGAGACATATACATCTTCCTCCCAGGAAGCAGGTCTTATCTTGCAGCACACTCACTTTACGCAAAAGGTGTGCTAGAAAAATACACACCAAACCCACTTATACCACAGCTGTTTACAAGTGAAAAAGCACTTAAATCATCATGTACAGGACCGGTGCCAGGGTTTCTGGTGCCCTAGGCGCCGGGCCATTTCACCACCCCGTGCGCGGGACCAGTAGACCCTCCGCAGGTACGACTGCGGCAGCTCCACCGGAGCCGCCTGCTGCCCCCCGCCGGCAAAATGCCGCCTCCCCCATAATGCTGGCACCCTAGGCGACTGCCTAAGTCGCCTAAAAGAAAGCGCCGGCCCTGATCATGTAAGATCCAACCCACCAGTTTCTTAACCCATTTTTGGATACCACATTCCAAACCTGATGGGTGTTGAGGGACATCCCAACCAGTGCTAAGACACACCTTTCATGGCTTTGATAGGCTTCCTATTTTCTATTGCAAACACTAACTTCAGATTTGTAAAGAGTTGTGGAATATTAGATATTGGTGAACAGAATTGTGGGAAAGCATCATACATTCAGTTAACTTAATTTCCCAACTCTCTTTCTCGCTCTCTGTCTCTCTCATGTATATTATAGGACTACAGTGCACATAATGCCTAATAATATGGTGTATACTACACCTAACATATATGCATTGGCTAACAGGCCCAATTAAAAAAGTCACATGACATCAATATATTCTGGTTCATCTTATCTTTTTGTGCACATTAGTCTCAAACTAGGGCTCTGATCTCTTTTACATCTGAAACCCAGTAAGTTATTTTATTGTATTTATAATTGTGATTATTAAATACTTCAGTAAGTGTCCACCCAATGCTTTGGGCATCTTTGACAATCTTTTAAAAATACTTGTGTGAAGAAACAGACCTGGGCACTACCGCAGGAACAAATAAAATAACCCAGCAGCAGCAACGCAATCAAGGCAAAGATTTAATAATGATGGTGCTGATCTTGCTGTGTAGTTAAGTTTACGCACTGTGAGTACTTCCATTGACTTTGAGTGCAGCATGTTGTTAAGATACTTCAGGGGCCTAAATAAATCCTTTAAGGAATAGTATTCCTACCTGATTCCATCCTGTGAACAGAACAAGTAAAGAAGAAAATAATAAACCCAGGGAGAGGGAAGCAGGCTCATGGAGACTGTATGTTGCCAGGAATGAGGAACCCTTCATCTTCTTCGATGTAAACTTGACTCTAGAAACAGAAGTACAAGAAGTGAGGAAAAAAAGTTAATCATCGTGAGAAGTATAACACATGAAAAACATTGACATCAATTAAAGTCAAACATTAAAGTCAAACATTAAAGAAGGCATCAGTAAATAAATACATTGTTAATGTGAACTCTTTCATATTATGAAGTTAGCAACAGCATTCAATTGGAAATTAAGTTGACAAGGGTGATTGTCTTTACAAGTCTGATTTTACCCATCTCTACAAAATCCATTTATAAAAAAAAAAAAGTCAGATCACGGTGTAAAAGTTGCTAGAAATCTTCTACCCAATGAGAAAATAGATTTAAGGAATTAAAAGCGTGCGCGTGTCAGAAAGAGAGATTCTCATTTGTATTTCTTTTTTACCCATTTCTTTTCTTTCAACATATCAGAGGCAAATGATTCAAGTCCCATAAACAAATGATATATAGTAACATGGAGCACAGAGGAAGACGCTTCATCAAATTAAGATTTGCAGAGCTTGTCACTTACTTTACAAAACACGAAATATAAAGTAATGTTTAATTTCCTAACAAATCTCCTTCTGAAGGTAGGAGAGCAAGATCAGTGGTCCAGTTTTCTTCAATAAAAACATAGGAGCAAGAAATAGATTCTTAAATCAAATAACTGGAATAGTCCGGAGTTACCTTAACAATGAAAGGAGAGGGGGAAATAGCTCATGGTATCATTCTTGAATATATATCGTTCCAATGCAATATTGGATTCAGAGTCAGAACACATTTATCCTGGGATTATATCAGATCATTTTGCAAAGTTAATTAATTCAATGCGTGGGGATAAATGTCACTTATGGAATTATCAAAGAAGAAGGAGAGATGGATTCGATGTGCCAGAAAACTCACTACTCATACATCCTCTTGGAAATAAGCTCTGGAAAGTTTTGAGCTCTCTCGCTGGTGTTTCCAAAGTTTTCTAACAAGGCCTCTACCATTCTCCTCAGTTAGTTGGACATCTGTCAGGGACTTATTCATGTGATGAAGTCTGAAAAAAATAAATCTTACTAAAGAGTATTCAGGAGAAAGAGGTTGAACCTGGCTTTCTTGCGCCTATCTGCCAAAACGGTATTTATTTTATTTATTGGACACTGAACGCGTCTCTTCCGATGCCCTTCAAAAGCAAAATGATAAAAAAGGAAGCTGATATATGCATATGGCTGATTTCAAGTCTCTTCACACCCTTCGTTACCTGTTTCGAGACGATAAGGATCTCTCCCACAAGAAGTCCTCTCTAGTGTCCAGTGTTCTGCGTGGCAGCCAGACGTCAAGAATATCCAAGTACTCCGAATATCTCCGGCTGACAGGCAATGAGTCCCACTACTCGTGTGAGCTTCTGATCTAGCCGTAAACCTCCTCCCGTAATACTGATTCACTAATGGGCCGTATGCCTGGTATTCAGGTGGCCCTTTCAATTCCACAAGAGGCTCCAGCCTTTACTTTATCCTGCAAGAACTGCTAAATATCCTTGACATCATCAAGTTTACCCTTCTGCTCCTCTGACAACAGTTGCTAACTGGTGTGCACTGGGTAGATGAACTGCTGGGGTCAGCAAACAGCGCGGCCGGGTTCGCAGCTTCCGGCGGTTCCGTTACAGTAACCACAATTGCATAAACCGCCATCAATAAGCCCACCCTTAAGTGACCTGGGAACTCAACTTAATCATCTCACACCCGTCCTGTGGCCATTAGGAGCAATACTTCCCCTCTGCACAAGCCGGAGTCTGAGTGTGTAGCAAAATCTTTCCTTAATAATGGAAGTAATCAATGCGGCATCCCTTTGGAGAACCACACAAAGAGATATATAGCAGAAACTATAAACAAAACCCACATCCCAGAGTACATTTGGCAAATCGTCCTTTCCCCTTAGGGTCTTAAGTCCAATCACCCTCCCAAAGTCCAACAACGCCCAAAAGTCCTCTGTGTCACATGCACCCCAGCAATTCAAGAGCTTTCTATCTGTAATGTACTTGACTCCCTCCCCCTGCAGCCTGGATGGAAATGGTGTGAGCACTTACGATGGTCCAGAAGCCACAAACTGCCTGCCTCTCCGGTGGGTTTCTGCTTCCGCTCTCTCCACGACACTGCTCCGTCCTTACATAGCCACTCCACTTTTAGCTCTCCAGCCGCTCCTCACAAACTGCTCTGCTCGCCTCACCAGCTGCCCCGTGGAGCTGCTCCAGTCTGTCCCTGGCAAACTCGCTCTGGCTGCGCCTCGCTCCTGGCCCACTTCCACCCGTTCCACAGTCACTCCACTCTGCCAGCCTCTCTGCTCCACCAGCTGTCCGTGGTCCGCTCCACGCTGCCATACTCCAACCAAAACGCTCATCCGCCAGCTGCTTGTTAGGCTATAGGTTTCAGGCTCCCGATAGTTAGCACAAGTACTCAGTGACTCCCAGCTCAGTAATTTCAGCCTTCTGTGATTTCAACCTCTTAGTGATTCAGCACTTAGTAGGGAGCCCCAGTGCTAGGCCCCATTAGCCCAAAGTGGAGTTTCTAGACTCATAACCTGTAATCTAGATTCTTAAGGGAATAAAAAATAAACTTGACATCACAGTGGAGAGAGGAGAGTGTGGAACTGGTGCCTTCTGGCTACAGAAGAGACTACACCACCAGAACAACAGATGCCATGTCCCAACCTCTTCGATTAGTGAGGTTTTGGAAACCCATGATCCCACTGTCCTAGGAAGTACCACCCAACTGAGGTTGAGTCACTTTCTTGTCCACAAAGCAGTCCACAGCTCCCCATTTCACACAACAGGTGACAAACTTTTTTTTTTCCTCCTGCCCCAAATAAACAAAGAAAAATCGGGATCCTCGAGCTGTTAAAATCAACCAATCCAAGCTGCTGTGGCAGCTTATGCTAAGTGATGCCAATGCAAATCTTTCCACCCCCTTTGAGATTCTTGACATTCTTTCCACACTCCCTACAATTCACCACCAGATGTCAGGATACAGCTCATCCTGACTCTGCTTACATAAGCATTATATTTTTCATCCAAAGGGAAACTCTCCTTTTAATTCCTTCAGTAATAAACAGCCTTTGTCCTGCTCCACTGGAGTTTATGGGAAGGGAGTCTCTTTATTGCTTTAAGGTTGAAGGTTAAAGCCCAACCCAGCTGTGTTCTCAGGTAGGAGTTAAACAGGGATCAAACGGCGTTCATTGATTCTAAGTTCTGATTGGTCAGCAGACCTGGTGCTCTCTTTGTGACGGGATCCCTGGGGCATAATCTGGAACCAGAGTACCGCTGTGCCCCTTAACTCTCCAGCTTAGGGTATCTCTCATCAGGGCAGGCCTGGCTCTAACATTTTTGCTGCCCCAAGTGAAAACAAAGAGCACTGCCTCTCCCCGAGCGTCGCACCACCCAAGTCCCCGCCCCCCGAGCATCGCGTCGACCAATTCCCTCCCCCTCCGAGCACCGCACTGCACCGCCCAAGTCCCTGCCCCCCCGAGCACGTGCCGCTGAAGTCCACCCCGAGTGCCGCACCGCCCAAGTCACCGCCCCCCAGCACGGTGCCCCGCCTCTCAAGCCCCGCCCGCCCGAACCAAATAAAAACAAAAACAAACCCCGAGTGCCGCCCTGTCCCGAGGTGCCACCCCAAGCATGTGCCTGGTGGGCTGGTGTCTGGAGCTGGCCCTGCACTTTCCAGCTGTGCTGTCTCTGTCCTGTACACACCCACGTCAATCAGGAATTGCTCAGCTGTGCTCTGTGGATTGGAGGCTGGTTGCACAGGATGCGATCCATGACTTGGTGTTGCAGTGCTGAGCATCACAGGGCTTAATTTACAGGCAACTTGAAAATCACAGTCTGCAACTCTGCAAAGCTGAGTTAGGGGCCTAAACGCCCTATCCAATGCATGGGCATCACAGGCACCTTACAGTGCGATTCACAAAAGCCAGCTCACTAGGCGAGGAGCCATCTAAGCTAGCCAATCGGGGAGGGAACAAGAGGGGAGGGGTGTTCTAAACCCTGCCGCCCATCACAGACGCGTGCCTAAATCAGAGCTGCAGAGGGGCGTCGATGTCTGCTTAGCAACCCACAGATGGGAACCCAGCATCTGAAGTCAGGTGGCTCAGGCGCCTAAGGTGTTTCTTGCTGGAATGAGGTAGGCACCTGCCTCGCTCCACAGGAGGGCGGGAGAGAAGCAGGTGGTTTTGGTGCTATCACCTGTCTTATAACATTTAGCCCCATGGTGAGAGCATTCAGCTGGTATGTGGAAGACCCATGTTCACTTCTCCCTTCAAGCTGTGTGCAGCAGCTCACGAATGTGAGTACCAACCTCAGAGCAAACAGTTATAAACCAGGGCACAGACCTCCCACTGGTTGTGTGTCCTGTATTTAGACTTCACCTCCTAGGTATCAAGTGAGAACACTCAAGCACTAGAACAGCCTGAACATGGAGTCACAGAGAGTCCCCTTAGGTTCTCCTGTCTATCTTGCTGCTTTTCTGCTTCCTCCCCTGCTGCATCTCCCTGCTCCCCCTGCCGGTGCACCCACATTCCCAGCAGCAGAGTCGGGGTAGCTACTGACCACGGGTCTCTACGGTTAAAACCACCAGCTGCTCTATCCTAGAGACAGAACTGGATGAAGGTTATAAGGGACCTAAGGCTAATGCGAGGGACGGACCTAAGTATGAATTACACATTGCAAAAAAATTATGTCATCAAACATTTCTCTACATACATATTTATTTATATAATATTAACAAGTTTATTCTACTCTGACTATACTCAGTTCTTCCAACAGACCCTTCCAAGTAAGAGGAAGCACAAAGGATGCTCTGCTCTCCTTCTCTTAGGCCTCCTTCCTCCTACGTCAGAGGTGGGCAAAGCTTCAGGACCAAGGGCCACATCAGGGTTCGGAAATGGTATGGAGGCTGGGTGTGGCCAGGTCCCTGCCCGTTATCCCATCCCCCTAGCTTCCTGCCCCCCCAGACCCTTGCCCCATCCAACCCCCACTGCTCCCTGTCCCCTGATCATCCCCCCCAGAACTCTCCCCCGTTCCCTAACTGTCCCCTGGACCACTGTCCCCTATGCAACCCGCTATTCCCAGTCCACTGACTGCCCCGACCCATATCCATACCCCACCCGCTGACTGCCCCTCCAGAGCCCCCTGCCCCCTATCCAACCCGCCTGCTCCCTTCCCATTAGTGTGCTGTCCAGCGAAAGCCAGCCATGCCACGCAGCCCAGAGCACCAGGGCAGGCTGGCAGCTCTGCACCACACCGCCTGGCAGGAGCTCACAGCCCTGGCGCCCAGGGCATCGCGCTGGCCAGAGCCGTAACAAGAAATTTTTGCACCCGAGGCAAGGGCCGGCTACAGGCTCTTCGGCGGCAATTCGGTGGTGGGTCCCTCAGTCCCTCTCGGAGGGAAAGGCCCGCCGCCGAATTGCTGCCGATCGTGGCTTTTTTTTTTTTCTCCTCTGCCCTGCTTGGGCAGTAGAGCTGCACCACAGGAGTGACACATCCCAGTAAAACCCAAACTCTCCTCCTAGAGGCACAATATTTCCTGGGGGGGCTGGGGGAACACAACCAAGTCAGGAAGCAAATCCCAGGACTCTGCCCCCATCACCTGCAGCTGGGACAGTAAAGTGGAACAAAGAAGAAGAATTGTTTGCAATGGTTTATTTACAGTCAGTAGCTGGAAAGTAGCAAAGTAAAGGGAGCTGAGAAGGAGCTTTAATAACAGCAGGATGGCCAGGAGATCCCCAGCTACTGAGAACAGTTTGATTAATGGCACTAAAATAGCACCAATGGCCAGGGATTAATATAGGGAATTAATGAGCTACAGTCTCACTTTCAGTAACATGGTTTTTCCATCAATCTGCACCCATCTCCCCCTCCCCCCATGGGTGTGTGACCATTACAGTGTTACCAGTTGCCCTGTAGTGACCGTGTCCCTGCTGCAGGAGCTCTGGCTGGGAGACCCCATGAGATCTAATCCCACAGATCTGTACAAACCGCTCCCTGCTGCTGCTGCTTCTCCCCAACCCCCCAAACCCTGATTGATCAATGCTGTGTCCCTGCCACCCCCACCTCCGCCTGTCCCCTGCCCGCCTGTTAGTGCTACCCCCGGTCCAGCCCCCACCTCTGCCCCTCAGGGCTGCAGGGAAGGGGAGGGGCTTCCACAGGTCATAGAGATGAGGAGCCAGGTTCTGGGTAGATGGGAGTCCTCCAAGGTCACAGAGACTGGGATCCATGAGGCTAGAGAGACTGATTTCTGGTTCCCCCCTCTGCTGTGTGTCTCAGGGACACAGTCGAAGCCGGGTGTGTCTGTCCCACACCCAGAACCAGGGTCGGATTCTCTCCCCAGGGACGGAGCCCGGCGGGAAAGTGAAGATCGGGGCCTCGTCACCAGCATCGATAAATGTCACCTGCCCCCGGTCACAGTCCAAACCCGGATCCTGCTGGGGACCTGGCTCAGGGGCAGGGGAGTCACAGGGTCAGTGAGAGACCGGAACTGACCCCACCACTGCCCCACAGCCCAGATCCCCCCCTCAAGGCTGAGGCTGGTACATCCCTTCCTCCCCACAGACTCTCTGGCCACCCCCACAGCCCAGAATACCCCAGCCCCCACCTCCCAGCAATGTCTCCCTGAGGTGAATCCCTCACAGCCCAGCACACAAGCCCAACAGTGAAATCTCTCAGGGGTGTCGGGCAGTTGCCGCCGTGTGCCTGCCCATCTCACACTTTTCTGATCCTCAGACACGACAAGCTCGGGATGAGCCGTGTCTGGATCCAGAGTCACATGCGCTGGGGAGAGAGAATCAGAGTGTTAGGGGCAGAGCTCAGCCCTGGGGGAAGGTTTGATGGTGTCAGTGACAGAATCTGCCCCAGCTGGGGAATGACTCAAGGAATCTCCTTCCTCCAGGATTTACCTGTCAGCTCTGAGATCTCAGCACAGTGCTGGGGAGAGTCACTCCCCTGGCAGAGATGTGTCAGCGACAGGAACAGCTGGGCCAGGCCTGAGACTCAGAATCTCACCTCTCCTTCCCCCATGTTTCCCTGGGGAGGGGACTAGATACTCTGGGAGCCCCCAGGACATGGTAAACTTCAGTCAACATTGACAAAGCTCCCCTCCCACCTTAAATCTCTCTGTGTCCCCGCTGCCCCTGCTGTGCTGGACTTTGCTATGGGGCCTCCCCACTGCACCCGGCCTGCTCTGAAATCTCACAGATGGGACAGCAACAAGCCAAAAGGTACCAGGATTGAACCTGCCGAGAATGTCACTGCTGAGCAGTAGTTGCAGCACAAAAGTACGTTATCCTGGGAGACTGAGGGGCTAAACAAGGGAAGCAGGTTCATGGTAGAAGCTATGTGTGTGGGAGGAGCCAGAACAAATGAAGGTTTTGTGTGGCTGTGGGCCATAGTAAGTAAGGGCCCCTCCCCACACCTTCTGCCCGTAGAAATCCCCACACACACACACTCCTGCTGGGGAATTAGGGCTGGGGCATGGGGGTGTGCCCTGCTCTGCCCACCTGGTGCTCCACCTGCAGAACAGGGCAAGACCCCACACCCTGACCCCATTCCCTGGCTGGAATGCTGGGCAGATGGGGCAAGTCCCCAAGCCCTGACCCCACTCTCTGGCAGGAGCAGTGGGCAGGCAGAGCGGGTTGGGGCACAGAGACACCCATTTTTCTGGAGCCCCTGGGCACAGGACCCATTGTCCCAGTGGCAAATCCACCACTAGGGAGGAGGTACAGAATAGGTGGCTGGTGGAAAAAGGGAGAGGGTCATGCTAGTGATGGGGAGGCTGACTTGACATCCTGTTTACCAGAGATGAGACCATGCTGGGGTCACGGTGGATGGAGACAGGAGAAAAGAGACAAGCTCACAGCGCTGATCACAGGAGCTTCCCAGATCTGTAGAATGGAGCCAGGGGAGCCCGTCTGTGATCAAGGTTCTGTTCCTTTGCTTGAGACAGAAGCAAGGGTCTCACACAGACACAGTCCCTGATCACCCCGTCAGTGTGGGGTAACTGCAAAGCTCCTGGCTTTCTTCACAGGGGAAAAGAGGAAGGAAGAAACAAAGGGACACTGGAGATTGGATATCAGCACAGGAACATAAAAAAAACTCCCCCTGGAGAAGTGGCTGTGGAGGTGTATGTCCTACTGGTTCCATACATTGGGTGGCAGCTGCTATCACAGATCTCTGCAGGGTGCAGTGCATATGCAAGCCGTGAAGAGGCGGAAAGAGTAGATGCAATATGCTATGGATTCATTATGGTGTGGTAGGACATAGGCACAAACCCCACCTCACCCTGTGATGCACCGTGAAATGCAGGGTGCTGGGGAGGTCTGCCCTGAACTATCACCTCCACTTCCATATATAAAGAAAAAGAGGCATATTGCCTCATCGGAATGAATATTTGGACATTGATAAAATATGACCTTTAATTACCTTCTTCTATAGGTGCCACGGATCTTCTCCACCCTAAAACCAGCCACATAATTAGAGAGGAGAAGAGATCTGAACACGTATTGTATGATTCAATATTGTACAAACTAAATACACTGAAGGAAAAAGAAAGTTATAAGTTTATCACAATCTCCACTGGATTGCATGTGTCTCTCTCTCGCAGGGTGGATCTTCACTGCAGAGTTAGCTCAGGATCTTATCTGGCTGTTGCCTCAATCTGTTTATTGCGCAAGCACAAAAACTGTGACTCAAGGTTGGTGGTGCTTTGCACCCAGGTTAGCTGGCAAGACTTTAGGTTTAGGCTGTAGCCCAGGTACCACTTTAATTCAGGCTGGTTACATGCCCACTTTGCAGTGTGGAGGGAAGATAATCATCTCAGGTGCTGATAGTCCTCCAGTGCCTTCCCACAATTCCTCCTGGGCCATATTTTTTTTGGCCATTACCTACTCTATTATTCTATTGCTTATCAATTTTCCAGATAAGCTTTTAGTGTGAAATTCATCCAGTTTAGTCTTTCTCCACATTTTGTAAAGTTACATTAACGAACAAACCCTCAAAGAATAATGATGATAAAAAAAGCAAACTAACTAAAAATGTTTCCTATTGAATAATTTTAAAATTTAAAATTTCAAAGCAAACAACCCCACCACAATTAAACAAACAGCCACATGAGACTCCAATCTGGTACAAAAAGTTTCTTTTCAGAGGAAGGATAATGACACTTAAATTTATCTCATTTCTCTGAAAATGAAAGAGAAATAAATAGTATTTTTTAGGCATTTCCCTTTTCTTATGTTTTATTTCTCTTTATCATGAATACAACAGAAAAGGCTGAGAGAAATCAACATCTTCAGAACATCAGACAAAAGGATCCAGTGGTACCTTCTCTTCTTAAACTCTGTGACTCTATAACTTATCAGTTTTTCAAATTAGCTTTTGGTACAAAATCTCTCCACTTTAGTGGGCCCCCACATTTTAAATAATTACACTGACCTTTCCACAAAAGAATAATAAAAAGCAAGTAAACAAAAAGAGAGTTTTCATATTACAACAAATTGTAGAAGTTAAATTTTACAGAGAACTCCACAACATTTAAACAAACGGCCACACGAAGATCCAATGACACACACAAAAAAAATCCTTGTCAGAGGAAGGATAATGACACTTACCAATTTCTATATCTCGATTGCCTAAAAATTAAACAGAAATACTCATATTGTGTGTTAGCAATAAAACAAGAAAAGAGAAACTCCTCTTTATCACCAACATGACAGTTAAGACAGAGGTTATTTCTATTCAAACTCCTCTTAAGGCGATCAGAGTGGATCAGTGGTGCGCAGACTTTTCCCGTCCCGCCCCCACTTACCAGTAATGGAGCCTGTCTCAGCCCCCACCCCATTACACCGCAGTTGGCTGAGTCCAGGATCTGGGGCTGAAAGCAGAGCCGGGGATAAGGGAGGAGCTGGGCTGGGGGTGGCGAGGGATTGAGGGCAGAGCTGGGCTGGAAGCGGGGGAGTGAGGCTGCAATCGGGGTGGGTGCTGGGCTAGGGGCTAACATTTCTGCCGCCTCCCAGCGTCGCACCGCCCAAGACCCCACCCCCGCGAGGGCCGCACCGCCCACGTCCCCGCCCCCTCCGAGCATCTTGTCCGCCCCTCAAGACCCCGCCCCCTAGCGCCCGCACCCGCCCCCGTCCCCAGCCCCTTTCGATCGCCGCACTGCGCTAGCCCAAGTCCCCCGCCCCAAGTTTGCTCCGGTGGCACGCGCCGCCAAGTTCCTCGACGCGCCCCCCGATGGTCGCCATGTTCAGCCCCTAGCGAACCGCTGTCGCGTCGCCAAGACCCCGCCCCCTAGCGACCGGCCGCACCGCCGGGTCGCCGCCCGACTGTTGCGATCGCCGCACGTTGCGCAGTCCCAGTCCCCGCCCCCAAGTTGTACGTGTGGCACCGCCCAAGTCCCGCCCCCCCCATGGCGCCGCAGTCTCAGCCCGAAGTCGCGTCGCCCAAGCGTCTCGCCCCCTGAGGCCCACAAAACCCCCCGGGCGCCACTGCATCCGCCAAGTCCCCGCCCCCCCGAACGTTCTCGTTCGCAAGACCGCACTGCGCCGCCAAATCCCCGACCCCCGAGCACCGCAGCTGCGCAGCCCCAAAAGTCCCCACCCCCGAGCACCGCACGCGCATCCAAGTCCCCGCCCTCCGAGCACGGCGCCGCCTAAGTCCCCGCCACCCCCCATGGTGCCTTGGGTCCAAGCCCCGCTCCCTCCTAGCGCTGCCGTGACGGGTCCGATACCAAAAAACCGAAAACAAACCCGGAAGTGACACCGCGCCCGAAGTGCAGCCCCAAGCACGTGCTTGGTGGGTTGTGTCTGGAGCCGCCGCCCTGTACTCTCTATGTATTTCTTCTGCTTGCTGTAGAATTAATACACTGCTCACTCTCAGCTAATGCCTAAGTTATCTGCAAAAAAACTAGAGTTTCAGGGGCCTACCATTGTTCATTGGACATCGGGAGGTGAAAGTTGGGCTGGCGTGGGCCGGTACAGCGAACCAGTGGAAACTGGCCCGGTACTGGCCCGTACATGCAATGTCAAAAGCAGTGCCTGGCTTTTAAACGTCGCTGCCCCTTTGCTCACCCCCATCGACGCCCTGCCGGTAGGCGTCCAGTAGCTGCCACACCCTGCGTTGGGGTCGTTCGTATGAGAGGAAGCAAAAGCTGCAGCTGCCCAGGCGGCTGCTCTGGCAATTTAAAAGGGCTTGCGGCGCTACCAGTTGCTGCAGGCAGTGACAGCCATGAAGGCTGGCTGTGGGAGCTGGTTCCCAGCCCCAACCCCTGCCATCCAAGCTTTTCCCTGGGAGGTGGGCAGACCAGCCCCCACCTACGCAGGCAGGGACCCAGTGTACTGGTAAGTTCCCTCTACTACTTTCACACTGGCCTGGAATATGTTTAAAGTTGCTTCCTCCCCCTGAAAAAAATTCTGAAATGCGTGCCTTGGTGAGCCAGGAGTGGCAGGGGGCTGTGGAGCCATGGTCGCAAGAAATGCAGCCCAGTGACAGCATGAAGCCCTCAAATTAATCTCCTATCCTCTCATGGAGTACAGGCTCTCCAAAGCTGCTCCAACTAATTCCTTTACCATTTGGTCTAGCTACACCCCACACCAGGAAGCCAGCTGGGGCACAGCAGACATTTCCAGTGACTATTGACAGCCCCATGGGCGCGGGTTGAGGCTGGCACTGGCTGTACCTCTAACTCTGTATTTCTTGGTTTTTCAGAAGTTTTGAGTTTTGATGAAACTTACACCAAGTGAGGTTGATCATATCTTTTATGGGACCAAGTCCGTTTGTTGGAAAGACAAGCTTTGGAGCTCACAAGCTCATCTTTAGGTCTGTGTTGCTGGAAAGCGTTGCCCTCTCTGTTCTTCAACAGAAGTTGATCAATAAAAAGATCGCCACATCATCCCCTTGTCTCTCAATATACTGGGTGCGAACTTGCTGCAACAGCACAGCCAATCCTTCTGATTAACTGATGTTTTGGAAAAGTCACAATCTTCAGTGGGAAACCGGAACTTCTTTTTGAAATCATGACTGGATTAGAGCAGGGCCGGCTCCAAACACCATCTTACCAAGCACAAGGCTTGGGGCGCACCGGGACGGGCGGCACTTGGCGTTTGTTTTTGTTTTTTTTGTTCGCGCTGGCGGTGGCCCGCTGGGGGGCAGGCGGGGCCGGAGAAGCATGGCCTAGTGCTGGGGGCCGGGGACCTTGGGCGGTCGTGCTCGGCTGGCGGCTTCAGTGCCTGGTGCTCGGGGGGCGGTGACTTGGACGCACAACGCGACACTTTGGTGGGGTGGGGACTTGGGCGGCGCAGTGCGTGCTTGAGAGGGGTGCAGGGACTTGCGGCCATGCAACACTCGGGGCAGGACTTGCGCAGCGCAGTGCGGTGCTCAGGGACGGGGATTTGGGTGTGATGCGATGCTCGGGGCCGGTAGGGGACTCGGGTGCTCATGTGCAGGGCGGTGCTTCCGGAGGGTGGGGGACTTGGGCGGCGCGATGCGACGCTCAGGGGAGCGGGGACCATGGGCGACCACGACGCTCGGGGGGCAGGAACTGGGCATCTGTGACGCTCGGGGGCAGGTAACTTGCGACGACGTGGACACTCGGGGGGGAGGAACTTGGCAGTAACACTCGGGGTTGGACTTGGGCGACGCGACGCTTGAGCGTGCGTGCTCTTGTTTCACGGGCGGGCAAAAAGGTTAGAGGCGGGGTTCCTGATTCAGAGTCAGTTGTTCACAGGCCTGCCTCCAGGTATCAGCTTAGCAAGCATGTGCTTGGGGTGGCCACTCCGGAAGAGGTCGGCAGGTCCAGCTATCTGGTGGCCAATTCGCGGAGGGTTCCCTCACTCCTGCTCCGAGCGAAGACCTCCTTACTAAATTGCCGCAGGTCACGATTGCTTTTGTTTTTTTGGCTGGCTTGGGGCAGCAAAACCCCTGGACGGCCCTTGGTATGTTCATGTGTCCTAGTTACCTGAATCAGCCATGATTTCAAAGAGAATCTCTTCCTGCTTTTGCCTGAATCTATATAAACGTAAAGGCAACCCGCCCCGACCCCCAACACCACCAAAGCCCCGTTTTATTACATAAAGTTCCGCGTTTCCCACCCACTTTGCGTGCAGCAGGACCGGGCTGTTTCTTTAAGAGAAAACCCGACCCTTCCCCACGGACAGGGTTTGCAATGAGGCAATTGACAATGTTACTTTCACTTCCCCCAGGCGAACGCTGCGAGCCGAGCGCAGGTTCATCACTTGGGAACAAACCCACGTTTCTGTTAACACCGGTCTGCGGAGAAGCCACGAGACGAAATTGCAGCTCTTTGATCGCCAGAATCAGCTGAGCAACATGCGTGAGAAACGGGACCAGTCAGTGACCGTGTAGCTGTCCCAGCCAAAGGGGTGAAGTCTGGCCACACCCAGGGGATTTTAAACTTCCCAGAAGACCCAACCAGGTGGGTGAATTTTGCTTCAGAAGGGCTGTTTGTGACGAACCCGATACTTACTGCTTGGACAGATTGTTCAAAACACAAGCAGTAAATAATCCTGTGATCATTTGTTTCTCTCTTTGCGGAAACTTGACAGAACAGCTACACTCACGGTGATTTGTCGTCAAATACGTTGCAGTTTGTTTTCATAGCAATGTAACGCGAGACTTTGACAGCTTGTGGAATTAGTCATTTCTTTGTTTCGCTGAATTTTACTCAAGAACAGTGGGCTCAACACTGTTCTTGGGGGAGATTTGTAACTTCTTGTCTTTTGAATACAGGAAACTTACTGCAGCAAACCCAGTCGCCATCAGTCTAGTTTTCTCCCTGTGCTGTCATTGCAGTTTTCTGCCTCTTGACTCGGGGGCAGGGTGAATCCTTCTGTTCTTGTAAAAACTAAAATTATGCTCAGAATCAGTCGAAACAGAAAACTGCCTCCTTTTCTCCTTCTGTACTCAGTGGGAATTAAACATGAGTCTAATGTTGATCCTGTGTTCAAGAGTGTCACTGAGTAGGGACTTCAGGCTATATTAAAAGGGGGAAATTTATATATTGTGGAACAGATTATCTCCTCCTGTGTGAAAAGCCGTTCAAGGGGCACTGTCATGAAGAAACCTGTAGGAGAGCAGCTATTTAAAAATGGCAGTATTGTTGGGAAATTATGTGTTTGTTTTGTTTAAAACATTTTGCTTATTTTTACATTTTTAATCATATATTATTGCACAAAATATTGGATTTTAGTTTTTCCTTTTTTCACCCTTTTCTTCTTTTAGGCAGGATAAGGGATGGGTGAATAAAATGTTTTTATTCCATTTGATTCGGGTTTCTCATTTTGAATCAATTTGAAATATTTTTTTCATTTAGCATCATTTTGTTGAAAAATTAAAAACATTAAAATAATAGGAAAAATCACTTTAAAAAAACAGATTTCTAAAAGCCATACTCTATTGAAAATCAGTTTTGTTTAAGTATTTTTGATCAGGTTCAGTATTGTCAACTCTCATAGTTATTTGTGGTTTGTTTGTTTTTTTTATTTTGTCTCCCAGTATTTGGTAATATTCTGAAAGCCCTAATGTTCTAGTTTTGAGTTTGTGACATTTGATTTCATTTAAAGTAAAAAATAAATTTCTCTCCTTTTATAGTTGCAGGGAAGAGTATAGGATTGAGTGTACCCGCAAGGCTCAGAAGCCAAATGGCAAAAAATAGGAACTCAAAATGTATATTTAAAAATATTTGATTTTTAAGTCAATCACATACCTTTTTTGACCCAATTTGTGATTATTTTTTGAAAATGTGTGTGCAGGGGGGGAGGATTTTTTGTATTGATTTTCATAAAGCAAGAAATATTCTAAAGCACAAAAAAACACCCCACAAAAATGTACAGCTTGTATATGTTCCCATAATTAAACAATTATGCAGTTTTACAGCTAATCAAAGCTAAAAGACCAGACAATCATAGGCGTGGGAAGCAGGCCTTGGGGGGGGGGCGGGGCGGTGTCAGTGTCCCCAGGTTTTATGTGGGGCTCTACTCGTGGCCCCAGCGCTCCGATCTTGGCCCCACATGTGGGGATCCACTCCTGCCCACCACTAGCTGTGGCCCCAGCCTCAGTTCCTTTACCCGTGTCTATGCACCACCCTTCTGGAGATATAGCCCTGCTCCCAGCCCCAGCTCTGAGGGGAGGGGTAAAGGGCATGAGATAACAATTTTGGGGGCACTTTAACTGGCTTTCAGCACCCCCACTGCAAAAACTGTTCAAGTGCCACTGCAGACAACACAAGACCAGACAATACCACACACACCTAACACATTAGGGTGGGGTTTACACTGACTTTTGAATGCTGGGTTTGGCAGTGCTGCTGCTCTTTTTTTGAAAGGAACAAACAAATGTCAGTTTTCTGCAGTAATTCATCCAATCTACACAAACCAGTGTATCACTCCTATTATTTAATTCATCAAAGTGCTGTAGTTCTTTGGCAATAAGGATGTGAAGGAAATGTCAGACACTCAGGGTGGATGAGCATTGATCTTTAAAAAATGATTTAAAAAATTAAATCTGAGACTTTTCTTTCACTTGGATTTTTTTAATTTAAATTAAATAGTGGTTTCTCTTTCGGATTAAAATTATGACAACTGATGCTAAGACATATATATATGACACGTAGTGGCAGGATGTAAGATGCAGGCAGGAACAGCATACACTGAACGGCACAACCGAGTGGCTGGCATTGTGTACAGGAACATCTGCACAGCGTATGGGCTAGACCCTCCCAAGACCAGATGGGAGATTCCACAGAAGGTTGTGGAGAATAGCAGGGCTAAGATTCTGTGGACTTCCAGATCCAGACGGACAGGCAGGTACTGGCCAATCAACCAGACATCGTGGTAATAGCAAGAACCAGAAGACAAGCGGTGGTGATAGATATAGCAGTGCCATAGTGAAACAACATCAGGAAGAAGGAATATGAGAAGCTGGAGAGAGGACCAGGCCTGAAAGAGGAACTAGAGAGGATGTGGAAAGTGAAGGCCAAAGTGTGTCCAAGTGTGGAGGTGCACTCGGGGCTGTGACTCCTAAGCTGGTTGTGAGTGGTCCAACAGGATCCAGGAACAACATAGAGCTCTCTGTCCCAGCAAGAGTGCAGTCTAGGAACAGCTAAGATTACTGCGCAGAACCCTCAAACTCCCAGGGCCTCTGTAGAAGGACCGAGGTTGAGGAAGAAACACATACCACCCGATAGGGTGAGAGCGGAATTAATTTATTTTGTATAAACATTCAAGCAGTATATGTTTTCTTTCAAAAGTTTTTAAAGAAAATCAGATCAATGAAGCGGTGGAAGTCACTGGCTAAGCACCGAGCAGAATTGTTGAAGGGCTCACCCAGCTTTTGACAACAAGAGCCTGTTCTGCAGGTACACAAGAAAATATTTTATTCATTCAGTCTACCCAACTAGCTCAAAATCAATGACTCGTCCAATTCAAAACTGAAAACCAGTTGGGAGTTGAAAAATCAGGGGAAAGGTTGTTTTCCTTTGAACCTATCATAAGAACAAGTTGTGAAGGATGAGATCACCAGTCTCTAAGAATCTGAAGGACACGGACCAGAAACAATCAGTTCAAATTCACTAACTACAGATAATAGTTTCCTTTTGTCTAAACAAATCAGATGAATGCAAACTTGTGTTAATAGAAGTATTTTCTCCGCTCTATCCTGTTGTCCAGATCAAGTTACAGTGAAGATGAAGGTTTCTTGCATTCTGTCCTTGCTCCACAGTGATCGCCTCTCTGCCTAAATTTGATCATTTCTTTCAGTTATTTATCACATTCCCAAGCGGAATCAAGGTAGGAATCCCACTGGTCCTGCTGCTGCTTGTAAGAATTTGTTTCATGAGGATTTATAAATCATGCCACTCCGCTCCTGTTGTACAAAACTGAAAAAAAAACCCAAACCCAATACCAACCGCCAAACAAAACAAACAACCCAAACCCACCCCTACAACAAAATTTCAGCATTGGCGGCAATATCAGTAAATAAGTTCTCCACATCCTTCCCACCCTTCTGAAGGAGTTTTAATTTCTCCAGGTGCTGCAATATGAGGCAACTCATTTCTCTGTCCATCCTAGTATGTGTATCATTTATATTATCCAAGTGTGAGGCTGTATGGAATATGGGTGACCATTTATAATGATTAGATACCAGTATTACAATAAACAACAATAACTCATTATAACAAAATGCCGTATGAGAAGTAGTATTGATGCCGCCTCTACCCTGTGCTGAAGCCTCAGCTGGGATATTGGGCCCCAGTGTCTGGCGTTCCACGTTTCAGGATAGATGTTGGACAAACTGGAGAGAATTCCTTTATGAGAAGACAACAACTATGATTAGTATCAGAGGTAGCCGTGTTAGTTCTGGATCTGTGAAAGCAGCAGAGAATCCTGTGGCACCTGAATAGACTAACAGAAGGTTTTGGTGATACAGCGTGAGCTCTTCGTGTGATATCCTATCTTCGTCAGACGCAGGTAGTGGAAATTTTCCAGGGCTAGTATATAATTATGCTAGCAAGCAAGCTAGAGAGAACGAGGTTTAGTTCAGTCAGTGTAGTGAGGCCCTGTTCTAGCAGTAGAGGTGCTGAAAACAAAGGGTAGGAGTAGAACTGTTCTGTAATTGGCTGAACCATTCACAGGTCTTTTGTTTAGTCCAGAGCTGATTGGTGTTCAAATTGCAATGACACTGGAAGCTCAGCCAGTTTTCTCTTTGCAGTCTGGCTTATATGTCTTCTCAGGATAAGCCACCTTAAGGTCTGCATAGTGTCAGGGAGACGTTGAAGTGCTACTCCTACAGCTTTGTATATGTGCCATTTCGCTGCATTATCTGATTTGTGTCCATTATCCTTTTCGTTAGTGAGTCCAGTTTCCGATACATAGCAGAGGGGCATTGCTGGCATATGATGGCGTAATTACATGTGGACGTGCAGGTGAATAACAGTGATTGTGTGGCTGTCTGGTTAGGTCCTATTTTGATGTGTCGCTGGATGTAGATATGGTGGGCAGATTGCATCGAGGTTGTATGCATGGATTGGTTCCGAGCTGAGTAGTTACTATGGTGCGGTGTTGCAGTTGCTGGTGAGAATACGTTTCAGGTGGCAGGTGGTCTGTGGCAGGACTGGCCCGCCCACCCAAGACCTGTGAAAGTTGTGGCGATCATTGTCCAGGATGGGTTTGTAGGATCCCTGATGATGCGTGGAGGGGTTTTAGCGGGCGGCTGTATGTGATGGCCAGTGGAGCCTGTGCGGTTCTTTCTTGGGTTGTCTTGCAGTAGGAGGCTTCTGGGTACACGTCTGGCTCTGTGTATCTGCTTTCCTAATTTCCCGTAGCGGTATTGGTAGTTAGAGAATGCTTGTGGAGAATAGCTGGGGGACCCATATATTATGGCTGACTGAGAACAACGCTCCTCAGCGTCGTCCTCAGCCCCTTCTCTACCTAGCTACATTGATGACATCTTCATCATCTGAACCATGGAAGGAGACTCTAGAAAAATCTTCCACCCGATTTATACAAACTTCCACCCCACCATCAACCTCAGCCTGGCCACCATCTACACGGAGAGGTCCACTTTCTAGACACCACGTACAGTGCAAATAAAGCTGTGGTCACATTAAAACACGCCTCTATTATCGAAACTACCGACCGCTACGCCTACCTTCATGCCTCAGCTTCCATCAACGGCACATCAACACGAGTCCATTGCTACAGCCAGCACCTGAGGTACAACCGCATCTGCTCTAAACCCCTCAGACAGAGACCAACCGACCAATGCGTTGTAGTTTCCTCAGAAAATCAGTGTGTCACGGAGATAGCTGAGGAGTGTGGTGCATAGGGTCTGAGGTAGAGAGTCCACATATCCAGGACCCAGCTTCCACGGGAGCAGTCCAATCCCAGATGATGGGGGCGTCCAAGGGGATTTCCGGGTTTGTGGATCTTGGGTAGTAGATAGAATAACCCTGGTCGGGGCTCTAAGGGTATGTTGATGTTTTCTGGTGTTAGTGTAGGGAGTGTCCTGAGTAGATGGTCCAGTTTCTTAGTGTATTCCTCAGTGGGATCTGAGGGAAGTGGCCTGTAGAATTTGGTATTGGAGATTTAGGGGTCTGGAAAACATGAGCTATGAGGGAAGATTGAAGGAACTGGGTTTGTTTAGTTTGGAGAAGAGAGGACTGAGAGGGGACATGATAACAGTTTTCAAATAACTAAAAGTTTGTTATAAGGAGGAGGGAGAAAACTTGTTCTCCTTAACCTCTGATGATCGGACAAGAAGCAATGGGCTTAAACTGCGGCAAGAGAGGTTTAGGTTGGACATTGGGAAAAGCTTCCTAACAGTCAGCGTGGTTAGACACTGGAATAAATTGCCTGGGGAGGTTGTGGAATCTCCGTCATTGGAGATTGTCTAACCTGCTCTTAAAAATCACTTGTCAGGGGTGGTCTCCATGGTGCTGGTCCTGCCATGAGTGCAGGGGGCTGGACTTGATGACCTCTCGAGGTCCCTTCCAGGTCTATGATTGTATGTAAGGTATCAGTGGAAAAGGCTTGATTTGCTAAATATGTTTGTTTATAGGTCTGTATCATCTTTGTATGGAGAGAGATAAATGTGTGTGGTATACTTGTGCCTCAGACTTGTGTTATTACCCCCAGTCAGATCGGCATCAGCACTGCCCAGTCTGCTGTAGCATGAACCATTGAGAGAAGCCTGGGGCTATGAATCAGCAGGACAAGTAGACAAGTATCGAGATCTAGCCGTGTAGTCTGTATCCACAAAAACAATGAGGAGTCCGTCGGCACCTTAAAGACTAACAGATTTATTTGGGAAAAGCTTATGCCCAAAATAAATCTTAGTCTTTAAGGTGTCACCGGACTCTTCGTTGCTTTTCAGGACATGTAGGGACATGCATAGGTGCCGACTTCTATTGGTGCCGGTGAGTGCTTGATTCTCCCCCCTGCCCCTGCCCTTGCCCCATCCCCACCCCGCTCCCATTCTGACACCTTCCCCAAATCCCCACCCCAGACCCGCCTTTTCCCTGCCTTCTCCCCTGAGCTTGCCACTTTCCCACTCATCCCCCCTCCCTCTGAGAGCTTGCTACAGCTATGTGGCAGCGGCAAGTGCTGGAAGGTAGGTGGAGGAGGAGGTGTTGTGGGACAGGGAGTTTGGCTGCCAGTGGGTGCTAAGCACCCACTAAGTTTTCTCTGTGGGTGCCCCAGGCCCGGATCACCCACAGAGTTGGCGCCTATGGGGTCATGCCGATGGACAGGGGACTCCAAGTACCTTTTCATGCCCATGTGCTGTGTGTTTGTGTTTGGGACAAAGAACGTACATGCCACATGGCAAAGGATATAAAAAGGCAGCTGCATCTTCTCCATTTTGTCTGTAATCCTGCTTCTCACCTCTGGAGTAACTTCCCTACAAACTGAAGCTTTGAACAAAGGACTGATAGACCCATCCAAACTTTGGACGTGTTCCAGAGGGACTTTGCAAGCTAGCAAATTCACCAGTGCTGCTAAGAACCTGATATATGGATTCTGAAGTCTCTCTCTCTCTCTGTATATATGTGTGTATATACACCTGTACCCCGATATAACGCGGTAAAGCAGCGCTCGGGGGGGCGGGGCTGCACGCTCCCGCAGATCAAAGCAAGTTCGATATAACATAGTTTCACCTATAACGTGGTAAGATTTTTTGGTTCCCGAGGACAGCATTATATTGGGATAGAGGTGTATATGAAAGTACCTGACTGCTTTGACCATTTAGTAACTCTTCTTTTTAGCTCCTTTTCTTTTCTAATGAAACCTTTAGATTTAGATACTAAAGGATTGGCTGGCAGCATGGTATTTTGGGTAAGATTCAAACTAGTATTGATCTGGTAATGTGTCTGGTCCTTTGGGGAATTAAAAGAACATTCTGTAAAGTGAACAGAGTTTTAAATAACTTCTCGCTGTACTGAACTTATTTGCTGATTGGGAGTCAGAGACTGGAATGCAGTTTAGGGGGCTGTGTGAGGACATTTTTTTTTTTTTTTTTTTTCCTTGATAACAAGTGTGGGGGATCAGGAGCACAGTTTGTGACTGGTTGGTGAATCTAACTATAGTGTAAACTGCCAGTTTTGGGAAAATCTTCTCTCCTTTTTGCAGCCTTTCCTGATGTTGGCATTTCCACTGTGGGCTGCCCTACGCACCTCTGGTCATGCTAAGCATCCTACTTCACATGCTTGATTCTCTGTGACCCAGTCCTTTCTCAAACACCAAGACAACCTGGCCTAAAGCTGAAGTGATTTGGGGTCAGTGGGGCCAAGGCAAATGAGTCCCAGTGTTGAAGACCCTGTACTAAAAATGTCCTGGCGGTGACCCTGTCTCACTAAAAACAGGTGGAGGGGGGCAAAAGAGGAAAACTCAGGAACCTCAGCTGATCTCAATGAAAATTGTGTCCTCATATGAGGTGAGAGGTGATGGTCTCCAAAGAAGCTGGGTCCCAAAACATTAGTGTGAAATTCTAGGTGATCTCTGTTGACTTCAGTGGAGTCAGGATTTCATCTTTTCACCCTTCTCATATTAAAACCAATGCTGAGAATCACATCAGAAATATAGTGAAGGCTGGAACAGATCAGAGCTCAGGTATACAGTGTATATACTCGGGTCACCCTGCCCATTCACGGTCCACTGAAATGGCTCTGTGGCATGTCAGATTAATATAAGGGTAGTTATCAGTGACACCTATACCTGAGCTGGCATGTCACTTTCTACTACAAATGTCTTTTTCAGTTGCTTGTAACTTTTCCAAATTTCAAATATTCAGGTTGAAAATTTGCATGCCAGGTATTTGCCCCAGGTTGAATTTTTGAAAAGTTTGTACCTGCTGACCTTTTTGTTTCTAGCATGTTTTCCTCCTGAGCTTGTTCTCTTTTTGTTTTGGTGTATTTCACAGCTCAGTTCAGAGTGATGGGTCCTAGTCACCCTGTCACTGCCATTGTGGGTGAGGCCATTGTGTTACCCTGTCACCTGTCCCCCAGGATGAGCGCTGAGAACATGGAGGTGAGATGGTTCCGGTCTGAGTTCACTTCAATTGTTCACCTGTATCTGCATGGGAAGGATCAGTATGAGAACCAGATGCCAGACTATAGTGGAAGGACAGAGCTTTTGAAAGCTGGCATCACGGATGGGAATGTTTCCTTGCAAATTCTTAATATCAGACACTCAGATGAAGGACAGTACTACTGTTTTGTTCAAGATGGTTCTTTTTATGAAGAAGCCCTATTGGAACTGAAGATAGCAGGTCAGCTGCTCTTGTCTGTGTTATCTTAGTCGGCTGCAGTTTTTGTTCTTTTCTACTGCAACAACTGTGACCAGCAACTTGTGAATTATTTTAGAGTAACACAGTGTGTCTAGATTTCAGCACATGACCACGTTCATACACTTGGGAAAGTTTTCAGCGTATTTTCCCAATGTTTTATTAAAGACATTTTCAGAATGGTCAAGAGATTTCCTTGCCCAAAAGATGTTTTTGGCTGACTTCAAAAGGAGGGAAAGGACATCTAGACAAATATGGACCTGGTTTATACTAGAAAAGTAGGTCAGCTGAACTGTCTCTCAGGGGTGTGAAAAATACACACCCCATGAGTGACATAACTAAGCTGACCTAAGTCCCCATGCAGGTAGCACTGGGTCAACAGAAGAATTCTTCAGTCAACCCAGCTACTGCCTCTCAGAGAGGGGTATTACCGATGACCCCAGGAGGAGTCCTGCCATTGGTGTAAGCAGTGTCTCCACTGAAGCACCACAGCGGTGAAGCTGTGCTGTGTAGCCTTTCAAGCGTGGACAGCCTGTGGTCTTCTAATTTCTCTGCAGTCATTCTGAGGCGAGGCTAAGGTGGGACTGCCAGGTTTATAGAGCCTTCTGACGTGGTCACTACAGGTAGTTAGTTGAGGTGCAGTCAAAATCAATTGTAGCTTTCTGATTGGCTGACGCCACATAAAGATGGTGGTGAGGGAGGGAGACATTATGTTTTTACCGCTAGTGGATGAGTCTGAGCATTTTGTCCCCTGCTGCTCTGACCCAGGAATCATGGAGCCAGTTAGATTTGTTTAAAAATAGAACAAACAAAATGTCTATCCAATATACTAAAAACTGGCTTTCTGAAAAATTCATATCCCACTCGGTATTTAAATGAAGTGGCCAGATTTCCAAATTTGTTCAATGCTCCATTGTTCTTCGGTGGAGAGGACACTATCTCTTGCTTATTTAAAATAATTTCACTGAATATTTGTTCACATCTTTTCCTGTCTCCATGTGTATTGGGAATTCAGAAATTCCAGTGTTCATTTATCCCTTCTATGTGATCAAGTGATCTCTAGCAGGAGTAAGGGATCCACAATCTCTCACTCATCCTTTTAGCTGTTAAGTTACCCCATTGATTTATCACATGTATGTAACTTTCTTCTAGCTTTGGGCTCCAATCCCCTCATCTCTGTGGAGAGACACCAGGATGGAGGGATCCGGGTGGTTTGTCAATCGGCTGGGTGGTATCCAGAGCCCAAGGTGCTATGGAGAGATCGCAGTGGGCAAGAATTACCATCGCTCTCTGAAGCAAAATCCCTAGGGGATAGTGGCCTGTTTGAAATAGAAAATTCTATTATTATAAAAGAACATTCAAACCAGAACCTGTCCTGTTGGGTCAGGAACACCTTTCTCAATCAAGAAAAGGAATCAACAGTTTATATAGCAGGTCAGTTACCAGCTAAACCCACACACTTAAATCACCTTAATCAGAAACAAAACAAAACATAGGAAAGAAAGAACTGAAGCATCTGTTGTGCATATTTTACAACCTACATAAAAACAAAGAAGTTCAGAAACTGGTACCCTAGGAGGTCTCAACTCAGGCAATCTGATTGCCTTAATTTTGAAGATTCAGAATTATCAGAGTTTTGTGTTTCATGTAAATTTAATCTTAACTCTGATACTCCTGAAAATCTTTCTTAAAAGAAGAGTATGATTTTGAGAAGAAATATTCACCAAACCTTGAAAGAGTTTGTTCCTAAAAACTTAACTTCACCACAGTGATTTTGTGAATTTATACACTGTGATTTGTTTGCTACCTTTTCAATAAGTGAAATGTCACCAAAATTATGTGGGTTTGTTTCCGCTGACATTCAATGAGAGTTGTGCTCATAACTCACTTTGCCTTTGTTTACACACGCAAACTGCACTGATTATCTACTGAGTTATTGATGAAACCCGTTGTTTGAATGCTCTTATTTCAGTTTCAGAGTGTCCTATGTTTTTAGCTTAAGTCAGTTCCTTACTGATTTATACTAAATGGAGAAAGGACACTATTCAGCTGATTTACAGTTTAAAGATTTGTCAACCAGTTGAGTTAAATTGGGGCAGTCCTGTTATGTGGTCGGCTGTGGAATCAATGTAACGATGACTGCATGAGTGTTACACCAATTTCACTAAATCAGTGGACAAATCCTGGGTGGAGAAGGCCTTAGACATGTTTGAAATGCCCACTCTGGCTGGATGATTTAAATGCTGTAAACACAAGAACGGCAAAAGAAGATGAATCAATTTGCATCACTTAATGTTTCGATTAATTGTAATTATGGTTCATCAAAATAATTGGGGAAATTATTAGTGACTCACTAAAATACTCTTGCAATTTCTGAATGCTGCTGAACAGTGAGGAGCAAATTGTTTACTGCCATGACTCCACTGAAGTCAGTGCTGTTTTGTGAGCAGAGAATTTGCCCCTGAACTCAATGAAGCTCTGAATACCATGAATCAAACCAGGCCTGTTTATTCGCAGGTTAATCAGAGCTAAAGCTGTGTTGGTTGGAGTAATTTTTAAAATCAGGTTTTGGTCTTTTGTGTGGTAGAGAGGGGATCATATTTTCACTCCTATCTCTCATATGTCCTGCTGGGGACTATTTACGTAGTTACGTGCAATAGAGAAAAAAATAGTGTTGTCTCTGCTTCCAAACTAATGCAAATCCTGTGGGGTTTATTTTTCAGATTTCTTTTTCCCGAGGGTGAATCCATGGATGGTGACTCTGAGTGTGATTCTTCTGGTTTTGTTTGCTGTCATTGGCCTCACTCTTTATCTATTTAAAATAAAAGGTATATGTCACAGGGGAAAATTTTAGTGAAAGAAACAAGAATTTTCTTCTAATAAACGAAAAAAGGGAAGAATGAAATTTTACACTAGGCCAAGCAGGAGAAGCACCAACTTGCACTGCACTCCCCTCAGCAGCACAGGGAAGGAAACGTTACTAAGGTTCCCATTTGCTCCAGGAGGCAGTGATCTGCACCAGCCCTTTACAGGCACAGAATATTTCTCTCCCACAACTGCCTCAGTTAAGCTGAATGGAGCATTTGGGGAAGGGGTGGAGGGAAGATTGGAGAAGGTTTTGGCTCACTCCTCACTCTTTTCTCCCCACTTCCCATCTAGCTGTGCAATTATTCCCTCCTCAGTCCCCATGGACTGTGGGAATTAGTTAATGTCTTTTTCCCTCCTCTGATAAGTAAATATTTTATACAGAGTTGGGTCCCCATAACAATTGTTGTGATTTTATTTTGGGAGCTGTTTTCTGTGATTTGATGTAATGTTGAAAAGAAATTGGAATGAGACAAAGCCTAGCAAATTTCACCCCAATAGGTAATGTTAAAAAAATATACGCAGTAGAAAAGAGGGGTCTGAATAGACATGATCTCTGAGCCTTAACCCGAGTTTTGACAATGGTGAGGAACAGTAAGTCAGAGACGGAGAAGGGAAAACTTTTTCTCCTGGTGTTGAGAATATGAAACCCAGCAAAGGCTCGTGAATTATATAATCACTGTGCAACTTTTACGAAATGCAGACAACAGTATAACCAAGGCAAAAATGCTCCTAATAAGAATTTATATTTATTTCTGTTTATTTTTGATGGAACGGGATATAGAAATCTGTAAATGTCGTCGTGCTCTTTCCTCCAACAAGTAAAACTTTTGTACAGATTTGTCTCCTCATAAGGATATTTCTTTGTTTATTTATGAATTTTTTTGGGGTGGAGTTTTTTAACCAGAAAAAGATGAAAGCTCAGATACTGCATCACTAACATCAGTTAGAACTTTGCTATTGACTTCAATGAGTATAGGATTAAGCACTGAATGCACAAGTCATATCGCTAAAACAATAATGCTGATGATTTGAGGGCCAGAGATTCCAGTCTGCACCCCCAGAGCTCCAATTAAAGAAAATGGGAATGTGAGAGAGAATACAAGGAGACAGGATTGGAGTGTAGTGGCTAGATTTTTAAAGGTATATGGTCAGCTAACTCTCAGTGAAATCAGTGGGAGTTAGGCCCCTAAATGTCTTGAAAAATCAAACTCTAATTCCATAAGGAATTCAAAACTTTCAGAATTGTAAATCCTTCCAGAATTGTAAATAGTCAGTTACAGCTGGACACTTAACTCTTGTGTGGCCACATGGTTAATAAAACATGAATGAAATGTTTGGTATTTAGGGGCCAGGCGTTCATATCATGAAAACACTCCTTTTATCTCCATTAACTGAAAATATTCTTAAATAACTTTTATATTTACATCTCTTTGCTTTATTTTGTTTCTTTAGGGAAACATCTTCCAGAAATCAGTAAGTTCAGTTTTTCTCTACATAGAACATTTTCCATTAAGTTGTTTGCTGTTTTATTATTTATGATGATGATTATTAAAGAGAGATCAATTTGAAAATCACATGAAATATCAGTGATAATGTATTGATAATTATTCAATATGTGAGTAAGAGGAAATCAGAAAGAAAATGTTTTTTGAAATATATGTTCTCTGAGAGTGAAATCCGCATGGTGCTGGAGGCACAATGACGTGGGGGACCAGGAAGACTCTGTGCCCTCAAATGTCCTCTTGGCTCATCTGACAAGTAAATAATTTGGTCCAACATGGATCTTATGTGTAATAATATTTGAAGAGGAGTTGTTCATTTTTTCATTTAATGTTAAAAGGAAATTGGGATGAGACTAAGCCTGATAAATTTCACCCCAAAAAGTAATATGAAAAGTTACACACAATGTTCAACTTTCAAAAAACTCAGACAACCGTATATCCAAGAGAAAAATGCTCCTAATAATAATTCATTATTTATTTCTGTTTTTAGGGAAACGTGATACAGAAATCGGTAAGTGTTGCGCCCTTTTCTCCAACAAGGAAAACTTTGTACAAATTTGTGTCCTCATGTTTTATTTTTTAAATGAGAAAAACATGAAAGCCCTGATGCTGCACGACTACCGTCAATTAGAGCTGTGCCTTTGATTTCAACGAGTGTAGGAGCCAACACTAAATGCACAAGTCACATCCCTAACAGAATAATGTTGATAATTTTAGGGCTCAATATTACATTCCATGCACACCTAACGCTCCCAGCAAAGTGAATGGGAACATATTATATGCAAGGAAGCGGGATTGGGCTCTAAGGGCAGCTTTTTAAAGGTATTTGGACACTTAATGCCAATTGAAGTCAATGGGACTTAGAAACCTAAATACCTTTTAAAAATCTGCCCCTAATTCCCTAGGGAATTCAAAACTTTCAGAACTAAGTCCATGCAGATAATCAGTGATTTTTTTTATACTTTACTTGAGTGTAGACACAAAATGAGCCCAAATGTCTACACCCCAATTTTACAGGCCCTCAGCCCATGTCTTGTGAGCCTAGCTAGCTGAGATGGGTCAATTAGGGGTATTCAGTTGCTGTGTAGCCGCATCCTATGGGACTTTGCAGGTGCTCCGTGCCCTGCCCATGTTTATCAGAAGGTGGAGATAGATGGCAGGAGAGAGATCACTTGATCATTACCTGTTAGGTTCACTCCCTCAGGGGCACCTGGCATTGGCCACTGTCAGTAGACAGGATACTGGGCTAGATGGACCTTTGGTCTGACCCGGTACTGCCGTTCTTATGTTCTTATGTTGGAAAGAGACTCTTCGCCCCAGACCTCAGTGGTTTCCCTGCCCATAGCCTGGATCAATGGGTTTGTGAGGGACAGGCAAGGATGCGTGATGGGAGGCTGGGGTTGATTCCATCCGAGAAGTGATGCACTTAATTAGTGTGTGTTTGTTTCTGATTCTATGTTACCTAGATGATCTTCAAAGAGAACTCGGTAAGTGTTTCTATTTCTCGAATGCAGCCTTTTCCGTGGTGTTGAAACTATCTCTGGATCTGTCGATCTCTCACCCTTCTGCCAGGTGGAGTTGGCAGCAACACGGGCTGGGTTCAGTGTCAAGGGTTCCTCTTAGCAACACAACCCAGAAAACACTTGAGACTCCATCCAATAATCTGGGAAAATGTAACTCCTGGGTCTCTTTAAGGCTTATAGTGGCACAGCTGTACCAATGCAGCTGCCCTGCAATCGGGTCTCCTGTGTGGCCGCTCTGTACCAGCCTCCCACCAGCATAATTAAACCACCCCCAACGAGCGGCAGTAGGTATGACAGTGGGAGAATGTCTCCCAGCAACATAGTTCTGTTCACACCGGTGCTTTTGTCAGTGAAGCTTATGTCGGTCAGGGACGTGCTTTTTTCACACCCTAACTGACAAAAGTTTTACTGACAAAAGTGCTGGTGTAGACACAGGATAAGAGACAAAACGTCCCACTCACCCGCCCTGAGTCTGGGTGTAACGAAAGAAAGCTTATATTACAAGGCAAAGGGACCCCAGCATTGTTTTTGGAAAACACCACAGCCGTGATTCGACAGCATGTAACCCTAAGCAACCCCCCATCTCACAGTACATTGGGCAATGTAGTTTGCCTGAGTTTCCCACCTTGCTGTGTGAAAATCCAATGAGTGAACGACCTGTAACACATCACTCCCCTCTCCCGCCACTGCAGCCCTCTCACAGTTGGTTGTTCTTAATCAGCCAAGACCCAGAGTTCAGAGGTGCCCTCACATGGCTTCACCTCCCACGCCTGAAAAGCGCGGGGTGGGGGGCGAGCATTGAGCAAGGCTTCCGCTGTTGCCTCCACATCTACAACTGGCTTTCTGCTGCTGCTGTCACTGTCACCACTAGCTATAGGTGCCAATAGCCCCAGAGCACCTACAGAGAAAATTAGCGGGTGCTCTGCACCCACCCACAGCCAAACTCCCCGCAGTGTATTTCACCTACTGGCGCCTCGCTGACCAACTCTTCCCCTCCCTCCCAGTGCCTGCTGCAAAACAGCTATTTCAAAGCACTCAGGATGCTCTGGGAAGGAGAGGGAGGAACAGGGATGCGGCACACCTCGGGGAACAGGTGAGGAAGAGATGGGGTGGGGCCTGGGACATGGGGAAGGGGATGGAATGAGGTCAGTCAGGGCAGAACAGGGGTGAGGATTTGGGGAAAGGGGTGGAATTGGGGGGCGGAGCAGGGATGGGAAGAGGTGGGAGAGGAGTTTAGGGGAAGGAGGTGGAATGGGGGAGGAGCCTGGGATGGAGCAGGGTGTCAAGCACCCACCGGCCAGAGGGGTAGTTGGCACCTGTGCCACTGGCTGCTTGCTGCCTCCCCTCCCTGAAAAAGGGGGAGGGACATTGAGCAATACCACTGCTGCCTCTGGAACTGGCTCAGTGGCTGTTGCTGCCTCTGCCTCCCCTGCTGATGCCTCTGCCGCTGGTTCTGCTGGTTTTTCTGGGGCTGTTACCTCTCAGCTCCACTGCTGTTCTCACGGCTGCTGCTGGACCCCCACTGCCACTTCTGCAATGGTGCGTTCTGAGGTTCCACAACCTCCCAGGGATTCCAGCAGGCCATGGCTGCTGCTGCGTCTCCATTGTTCGCTGCAGCCCTGTCCCCACACTAGGTCTACAGCTTGGCCCCTAGGCCTGCTCACCAGCAGTTTCAGCTCTTGCAATCACTGAACTGAAACAACAGCTCCCCATGGGGTCTAATCAGCTCTGGTTTTAAACACGGGGGAGGGGAGAGGAGGGTCAAATGGTACCTAGGGCTCTCGAAGGGGAATTCATAGCTTCAGGCAGGATCACCCGTCCCCTCCCATTCTGATTTTCACTGGGTTTTGGCATCTCAATCCCCTGCTTAGCCAGTGAGCTTTAATTGAGGGTGTCACTGACATACCGAGCGTACAATCCAGACTAAGGGGTGGCTGTGTCACTCGCGCCCTGCAATCTGGGTGCCCCATACAGTGCTCTGCCTCTGTAGCCTCCTCTGGACGGCTCAGAAACAGTCTCCAGTGAGGCTGGATTCTTTAATTGATTTGCAGATTAAAACCAAGGCCATAATCTGGCTTCAGAAGGGGACTGGGAGCCAGTGGAGGGACTGGAACATGGGCCTGATGTGTCACTGTGGCCTAAGCCCTGGTGAAGGCCGGCAGCTGCATTAGGTACCAGCTGGAGCCTTCACACTCAGCTGTGGATTCAGTGATCTCCAGTAACCCAGCCTGGCGGCGGCGGCAGAGCCAGAGATCACTGTGGCCAGACCGTTACCCACAGGAAGATGCAGAGTTTCCTGGTGAGCTGGGAGTTTAGGCACTGATGCTACCTGGTCACTTAGGCCTAGTGAAGGGTCACATAGGACCCGAGTCTTTGCACCTGGACTTTGGTGAATGAGGCTGTACGAATTCAATGGAATGAAGGGGAGAGTCTCATCTAGTTCTTCAAAATGTGTCCCTGCTTCTGAATCACTTTGCTCTGGCCTGGGTTCAGTGTGAGTCAGCTGCTCTTCATCCCAGAGCCCTGGTGTTGCTGCATGTGCTCAGCTGAGTTCTCATCCCTCTCTCTGTGTTTGGTTTCAGACTGGAGAAGAAACATCGTCTGCCCAGGTAGCTACAGCTCCTATTGCATCGCTATCCAAAGCTCCCCCTGCCCTGAGATTTCCCCTCCCTTTTTCTCATACAGTTAACATTTTGCACTAGCTCTTTGGGGCAGGGACAGCTCTGTACTAAGGTGAAAGGACAAAGGTTTGTGTGGCCAACGTTGTGATTTCGAGTGCCTAAGGAGTTCTTCTGTGCACACTAGAAGCTCAGAGAGTTCTCAGCTAGATGCTGTTAAGAGTCCCTGACGGGGCTGGAGGCTCTTGGAGGGCAGGTGGACAAAGGGCTGGACCAGGCCAGGTTAATGTCTAGGCTGCTCCTTTCAATTTTCTGAAGCCCTAACAGGACTGCATGTGCCCAGACAGCTGCTGCTGCTACTACTCTAGCCGTGGCACAGGTACACGGCAGCCAGCAAGGGTTAGCACATTCACTGCACACAGACACCCATTGGTCACACACAGAGATAGAGACCCCATCACACCAGGGCCTGGGCAAGGAAGTTTCGTGCCCTAGGCGAAACTGCCACCTTGCGCCGTCCCCCCTGCCACAGCCCTGCAGCAGTTTCTCCCCCCATGGGAGCCCTCTGGCACCTCCCCATCTCAGCTCACCTCTGCTCCAGAAGCCCTACTGTCACACCCATCGCTAGGCTCATGCCACGTGCGCTAAGCAGAGCAGCGGAGCTCTGCTCAGCCGCCAGCACCACCGCTGGCATTGAGAAGAATGGCATGGGATAGGGCGGCCGCTGCGCTGGGAGGGAGAGGGAGTCAGAGCTGCCAGCAGGCAGCTCAGGAGTTCCCTTGGGTCAGCGCACCGCCGGCAGCCCGAACCCCTGGGCTGCTGGTGGCGGCACGCTGACCTGGGGGAACACCTGGGCTGCCGGTGGCGGCGCGCTGACCCGAGGGAACACCTGGGCGGGCTGCTGGAGGCTCAGACTCTCTCCCTCCCTCCCAGCGCAGCGGCCGCTGAAAGGCTTTAAAAAAAAAATTGGTGGTGCCGTTTTTCGGCACCCCCAAATGTTGGCGCCCTAGGCAACTGCCTAGTTGGCTTAAATAGTAGCACCGGCCTTGCATCACACAGTGAGTGCAACCCCCCAAACACACGGCAGGATCCCAGCTGTATGGGAAGCCAGTAAGGGCCCAGAGAGAGCCAGTGTGGGCTCTGGAATTCCTTGGGGAAGATGGGGCAGGAGCGGAGTGATATGGGGAGGGGTAAGGTTAGGGAGTGGGAGAGGAATAGAGGGATGCCCAGGGGATGTTGGGAGTGGTCCCTGTGAAGAATGGTGATTCTTCCAGGGGGCCACAGCTGAGGTTGGCTATTCAAGTCCAATGAAAACTCTAAGGCTGTTCAGAGGGACCTACCCCCCAACCCTACCCCCACCCTC
>NC_133780.1:6668137-6697209 GCF_003597395.2 Chelonoidis abingdonii | reverse complement strand
CCCTCACCCCCACCCCCACCCCAAGCTGTGTGAAAGGGAAACATGGTGGGATATGAAGTGCACTGATGATAAATGAACGTACCATGGAGGGGAAAAATTGAGCAACTCATTCATATTACAGGGTTTGAAAATAAGTGCATCAGCAGCTCAGTAATGCAACCGGGAATTCACTGTGTTCAGCTTGACAAAAACCTCTGCTTGCTGCGGAGCTCTGTCAAACAAAATATAAGAATCCATCAAAATGGGATGGTGAATGACATGGCAATATTATACAGCCATTATGTAAAAGTGGTTTGCCCTTAAATGGAGTTCTGGGATGGGTACCGCTCACCCCATCTCAGAAAAGGTAGCGAAGAAGAAAAGGGGGCTCAGAGAGAGGCAATGAGAATTAGCATGAGGAGATATTGAAAAAAAATGAGAATTTTTACCTTTAAAAGAAAGGAGTGAGAGGGGACCTGATATGAGTACAGAATATTGCACAACCCCCCTGAACAGAATATGATTTAGGCTGCAATGTTGAAGACTTGAGAGTTAAGAAATTCCGGTTTTATGTTTGCCTGTACACCCTTAATTCTCACCCCTTGTGCATCCATCCTGGGCAGTGAAAGGATGAGGCAGGGGTCCTGTGTCAAAACACTGTGTGTGATCATGTAACTGGAGATTGTATCATAATGTAAACACACAGGTCACTGGCTAAGGAAAAAAGAGTCTGTTAAAATTGTAGCCGCTGACGGAGAAATGCTCACATGTGTATTTGGGGATTGTTTACTTTATGCTGAACTCTAGAATGTGTCTTTTCCCCAGTGTAACATTTTATAGGCATAAGGAGCCACTCAGTCATTCCCAGAACGCTCGACATTTCCAGACTGTCAGGTTTGGTTTGGGCCCCCCGTCCCACTCCATCCTCCTTGGCATGATGGTGCGTGTGAGGTTATGCCACATGGGGGACACCATTTTTCAGAGATGGAGAGGGCAGAGTGATGTCCCCCATCCAACACTGGACAAAATCACATCCATTTTAGACCCCATGCTGGACAGTGGGCAAACCACTCCAAAAGAGGCCTGTCCATTTTAATCCCAGACGAGTGGCCTCCCTCTCTACAACACTAATTTCTGTTAATGTGCTTGTTCAGATGAGCTCTCATCTCTGATTCTGTGTTTCCAGGGCTGGGAAGTTCTGCGCCACCTGTACAAGAAGGTAACTGAAGTTCAGATTCTATCAATGTGCCAGTCTCAGCGGCTGTTAGAACGTTTTGCTTCTTTCCCCTGACTGTGGCCATGGGAGGGGAGTTTGTTGCTCAGGGCAGAGCTCACAAGCATCCTGCATTTCACAGCACTGGAGGCGAGGGAGGTTGTGTAGCCTTGGCCTGATGTACAGCAGTAAATCCAGACACTATTGTGTCTACCCCTCCTGCTGCTCCTCTGCCTTCACGTGCAGTGTGACCTGCAGAGCTTCCTGAGCCCACAGCCCAGCCTGGCTGAACAGCCACTGACATGTCCCAACCCCTAGCACAGGACCAAAGACACAGTTCCTTCTCCCCCCAGCTCCCCAGGGCTGTTCCTGCTCACAGCCCCCTCCCTGCCTGAGGTCCTGGGGGCCAGAGCCATGGGCTGTGGAACAGGAGCAAACTGAATTCTGGGTCTGTTAAATGCCCACTAACTAAGCATTAACAATTCAGAGGTTGGAAACCGAGGAAATGACGTGTAAATGTTAAATTCAGAGATTAGAGAAAGAGAGAGAGAAACAAAGACATTTCAAGTGACAAAACAGGGAGGTGAGGAAATAAAATATGCCCAGTGATGAGAACCCTGGTGCTAGAGTACAGAGAGAGCCCAGGGGGAAAGTCATGAGAGTGCAAAGAGGGGGACACGTCAGGATTTGGAAGGGAACAGAAGACTGAGGGATGGAGCAGTGTTTGGAAGGGTCTGGAGGGGAACAGGAGGATGGGGAGGCCGTCAGCTGAAGGGGGCTGGTGCAGAGGCAGTAGGAGTGGGGGCAGGTGGAAGGGCCTGGAGGTTTGGTGATGGTGGCTGCTTGGAGGGAATAGGCAAGTGAGTTGCTGTTTTCACACTCAGCAGATTCTCTATAACCTTTCACGTCCCGCTGCCCTGGGCCTCTCCTGCCCCATCTCCTCATCTAATATGGTTTTCTCTCCCTTCTGGGATCTCTTCCTTCATGTCTCCATTCACCTCTCTGCTTGCTCTCCCTCCATCCCCTCCCGCTCCTTCTCCCCCAACACTCCCCTTGCTCTCACGTAGGCTGAGGGCACAGGGCTGGGATGTATCTGTTCTCTCTCCACAGCGATTATCTCTCTCAGCTGGGAATATGAGGTTTAAGATGGGAAACTGCAGGGAGAGGTGAGGCGGGTCAGTGAGCACTGAGCAGAGGGAGCTCAGTTTCTCACCACTCTGTTGGCCTCCATCCCCCTGACATGTGGGTCTCTAGTCTCCTCCCTGGAAAGATGTGCAGCAGGACATGAAAGAGCCCGAGTCCCAGACCTGGCTCAAATGACCCTTTTGCTGCAGGGCCAGGGGTGTGACTCTCCCCTGCACTGTGCTGACATCTCAGAGCTGCTCCCCATTCAGAGCCGGCAGGTAAATCCTGCAGGAAGGAGATTTAGAGTCACTCTCCAGCTGGGGCAGATTCTGTCACTGACACCATGAAACCCTCCCCCAGGGATGAGCTCTGCCCCTAACGCTCTGATTCTCTCTCCCCAGCGCATGTGACTCTGGATCCAGACACGGCTCATCCCAATCTCGTCCTGTCTGAGGATCGGAAAAGTGTGATATGGAGAGACACAGAGCAGAATCTACCCAACAACCCTGAGAGATTTGACTCATGGGGCTGTGTGCTGGGCTGTGAGGGATTCACCTCAGGGAGACATTGCTGGGAGGTGGAGGTGGGGGATGGGGGAGGCTGGGCTGTGGGGGTGGCCAGAGAGTCTGTGGGGAGGAAGGGACGGATCAGCCATAGCCCTGAGGGGGGGATCTGGGCTGTGCGGCGCTGGGGGGGTCAGTTCCAGGCTCTCACCTCCCCTGTGACCCCCCTGCCCCTGAGCCGGGTCCCCAGCAGGATCCGGGTTTGTCTGGACTGTGACCGGGGGCAGGTGACATTTATCGATGCTGGTGACGAGGCCCCGATCTTCACTTTCCCGCCAGGCTCCGTCCCTGGGGAGAGAATCCGACCCTGGTTCTGGGCGGGGCTGGGATCCCGGCTCCGACTGTGTCCCTGAGACACACAGCTGAGGAGGGAACCAGAAATCAGCCTCTCTAGCCTCATGGATCCCAGTCTCTATGACCTTGGAGGACTCCCATCTACCCAGCCCCTTTCTCCTCATCTCTATGGCTGTTGGAAGCACCTCCCCCTCCCTCTCTGCAGCCTCGGGGATGGAGGGAGGAGGGGGAAGAACCCCTGGGGCTGCAGGAGGGGCTCTGAGGGGCAGAGGTGGGGGCTGGGCAGGGGTAGCATTAACTGCTGGGCTGGGCAAGGGACAGGCGGAGGTGGGGGTGGCAGGGACACAGCATTGATCAATCAGGGTTTGGAGGGTTGGGGAGAAGCAGCAGCAGCAGCAGTCAGGAGCATCTTGTACAGATCTGTTTGCAGCCGAGGGGCATGATCTGTGACAGGGGGGAGAGACACAGGGAAATAAAGAGGGAAGGAAAGTGAGGCTAGAACAATAATGAATAGAAAAGGACAGTATGAAAGGAAAGGGAACGTGAGCTGGATGGGGAGATTTATGACATGTTACTGAAAGTGAGACTGTAGCTCATTAATTCCCTATGTTAATCGCTGGCCACTGGTGCTATTTTAGTGCCATTAAGAAAACTGTTCTCATTAGCTGGGGATCTCCTGGCCGTGCTGTGGCTATTAAAACTCCTTCTTAGCTCCTTTTACTTTGCTCTTTCGAGCTACTTACTGTAAATAAAACATTACAAATAATTCTTCTTGTTTGTTCCACTTTACTGTCCCAGCTGCAGGTGCTGGGGGAGTGTCATGGGATTTGCTTCCCAACTTGGTTGTGTCCCCCCAGCCTTCATAGAGAATATTGCACCCAGGGCCAGCTCCGGGCACCAGCAAAGAAAGCAGGTGCCTGGGGCGGCCAATAGAAACGGGTGTCAATGCGTCAGTTTTTGGGGCGGCACGTCCAGATTGGCGGCAGCAGCACTTCAGCGGTGGCTCAATCTGCCCGTTTCAGTGTTTGGCGGCAATTCAGCAGCGGGTCCTTCACTCACTGTCTTCCACTTCGGTGGCAGCTCAGTTGGGGTCTTCCTTTTATCTTTTTCGTTTTATTCACCGCTTGGGGTGGCAAAAAAGCTGGAGCCAGCACTGATTGCACCTCTAGGAAGAGAGTATGGGTTTTACTGTGATGTGTCACTAACCAGCCTGTGCTTTGCGTCTGTCCTGTGTATACCCATGTCAGTCAGGAATTGTTCAGCTGTTCTCTGCGGAGCGGTGATTGGTTGCACAGGGGCCAATCCATGACGAGACTCGGGTGTTGCAATGCTCAGCATCACAGTGAGTAACTTTTAGGCAGCGAGAAAATCACAGGAACAGCAACACTGTGACCCTGAGAGCTGAATCAGGGGTCTAAAGTCCCTAGACAATGCCAATCTATGGGTAACACAGGCCCCTCAGTAGGCAGGGAGCCATATAAGCTCGCCAATGGGAGATGCCGACAAGGGGGGAAGGGGTGTCCTAAGTCACGCCCCTCTCATGGATAGGTGCCTAAATCTGGGATGCAGAGAGGTGTGTGTGTCTGTTTTGCAACCCACAAACAGGAACCCACCATCTGACGTCCGGGGCCTCCAGTCGTGGCTGCTGCCAGTGCCTGGTAGTGGTGGCAGCAGCTGAGAGCCCCAGGCCCTTTGAAATCGCCCCAGCAGGCTGCAGGACTCCTAGGCGCACATGTTGGATGGGTGCAGTGACACATTAGGGGAAGGAAAAGTCCTAGTCCCTGGCAGGAGCCGCACTGGTCAGGGGTGGGGAGAAGCAGCCCTGGACACTGGCTGCTGGGTGGGGGCAGGGGAAGTCCCGGACCACGACAGAAGCCATGCAGTGTGGATGGGAGAAGCCCTGGACCACAGCAGGAGCCACACTGGGTGGGCGGGGGGGAGAAGAAGCCCATGACCCTAGCAGAAGATGGGCTGATGCCCCACCCCCACGGAGCTGGCCTGAGCCCCTCCTCCTACTGTGCCCTCTGTGTGGAGCCCAAAATACTCACCTTGGTATCTCCATTTCCCACATCACCACACAGCCATGAAGGGATTCAGCCTCAGAGGCAGGGTCAGCATTAGCCCCATGTGCCATCTAGGGTACACAGAGGTGAAGTGACTTTCCCAAGACTAGGCATGGAGTCAGTGGCAGAGCAGAGAACCAAACCCAGAACACCTGAACCTCAGGCCTGTGCCTGAACCACTAGGCCACCCTTCCTACCTGAGCAGGGGCAACCTCCTCTGCGGCCACTAGACAGAGCCCCCAGGAGGTGGGGAGCAGGGAGAGATGAGGCACAGAGCGAACACAGTGTCTATAGACAGGGGTGTCAGTCAAGACAACTTTTAGCTGAGTGTAATGATTTTAATACACTGTAATTCATGATAATGTAACCATGTAGTTCATTACTATTTTGATTGCTATGATACCAGTGATAGACACACATTCAATAACTAGAATATGAAGGAAGTGTGTGTATAAATATGCTGGAAATTGCCGTTTTGGACGGGGAGATTGAGCCAAACACACACACCTCACCCTTAAAGCAGGAGGAGGCAGAAAGGAGTTGGCAGGAGGCGCTTGGGGGAGAGGACCTAGGGAGCAGAGTGGGGGAGGAAGAGGTGGAGTGGGGGCTTGGCCTTTGGGAAGGGAGCAGAGCCGAGAGGAGGCACCCACCAGCAAAACCAAAATTCAGCACCTATGGCACATGGGGTGATATCGGTGGTGGCGGCGAAGGCAGCCGGGTGGGCATGTGGAAGCCCTGGCCATGCCAGAAGAGCGCGCCCAGCAGCACAGCCAGCAGCTCACTGGGCACCAGCTAGCACAGGTGCAGCACCACCCAAATGTCAGATGGGTCCATGTGGGCGTGGCTTGTGCATGCGGGCACCAGCGGGGGCCCATTGACTGTTCTGCCCTGGGGCCCAGAATTGCTGTTGGCAGGGCTTCGGGGGACTGTGCTCATGGCCTGCTTGGGGCCCACAGCCCAGCTCTGTGCGCGTTCCCATAGCTTGTCCTCTGTGTCCGTTCCCCGTTCTGTTCACTGTGCTGGTTTAGATCAACGATGACACTTATTTAGGGGGCTTCCCTTGGGTAACAGAGAGATTTACACTCTGAATTCTCACTGGCACGGTGCTTTAAAAATCTTAAGCAGGCCAGCCCCCCCAAAATCACGAGGTTTAAGAAGAACAATATAGTAAGTATTAGTATTGTTTTATTTGCCTTTTGGTGTCTCAGAGCTTTAGACTGCACTGCGGTGAAATTTTTAAGTGTTTCTCTGCAACAAAGAGAACTAGATACTTCCTTTGTTTAGAAAACAAAAGCCGAGAGTCTCACCTCCTCACATGCTTCCAGGAGCTGGGGCTTCATCAAACACACCAAATATCACAAGACTCATGATAAAATCATGAAGTTGGAGATCGTGCAGCCCCTTTCCACTGAGACAAGCAGCCTTAGTGTAAATGAGAATCAGGTCTTGAAAACACTCATTCCAACTTAACCCAGCTTTTAGCCTGAGAGTTTATCATCACAGAGGCTTGGAAGAATGAGCTTTTATTCATAAATATTGGCAAACGTTACTTTTGCTGTCTGCATACAGACCAATGAAAAAATATTTCAGTTGATAATAAATGAAAATGACAGATATGCAAAGTAAGAACAAGGCTGCTTGAGAACTTATTCGAGTTTGACTGACTCTGCATCCTTTGACAGGTGATGTGACCATCTGTGTTTTCATGGTTATAAAGCTTCAACTTTTTGAATCTCGGTATCTAGTGACATTAAATCATTGTGATATGACTTGCTATTGATGTATTTCTCCCCTCCTCCCCCCCCCAATTGCCCACAACTGTGAAAACTGAACTTGAGAACGATTGGAAGGAAATGCTAAACCCAGAGTTTTGTGCAATTGTGAAAATTTAACTCAATGAACATTGAAAAAATGCTTACAACTAGCTGCAATACTATCTGTTAATATATATAATGAATTCTGCCAAGCCTGACTATTCTTCCTTAGACACACACACTCTGCTCCTTTCAGGGTATCCCCATAGGGGGATGCCCCCCAGCCACAGGGCCCCGGGGCACATGTCACACAAACGCCTGCAGGCTGCAATGTTCCCCGGGGGCTCCTCCCCGCTCAGCAGCAGCCGAGTCAGTCCCAGGCAGGGAAACACCCGGCGGCTGCTGCAGGAGCTGCCAAGGCAGAGCCCGGCCGGCCTCACGCGGCTTCTCTCCTGCAGCGAATGTCGCTGGTTCTGGGGCCGCCCCTGGGGGCGGGGCTTCTGCCTCTTTTGTTGGTTGGTTTTTAATTTCCCCCCGGAGAGCGTGATTGGCTCCCGGTTACCCAATCGGCTTTAAAAAAAAAAAAAACTTTAAAGGAGCGTTACTGCGCCTGCGCGATGTTTAGTTTCGCTTTCGCCGGTTACTGGCTGCTGCTGGCCACGTTTCTTGCTCTTCCTGCACCGGCACGTGGCTGGTGCGGGTGCCTGGCTCGGGTGCAGGGGTCTTGACTTGTTCGTTTGGTTGAGGGGGAGCTACCAACTGTCCCCCGCCCCCTCCTGCACCCATCACCACCCCGTGGCTGCGCCTGGCTGGCTGCAGGGGGGGCAGCATTGATTTACCTGCCCCTATCCAGCTTGCGCGGCAGTTGCAGTGCACGGGGGAGGCACAGACACACAGGCTAGGGGAGGGAGGGGCAGGCAGAGGCTACAGCAGGATTTGGGGGAGTTGAGGGGGGTTGGCCTGGCTGGAGGCGGGGGCAGTGGCTCCACTAGGTTGTTGTGGGGAGGGGAGTGGCACCCACTGTCCTGTGCTAATTATTGGCCAGTATTTGGACATCTGGGGTGCACCAGCTGGGGGAGGTGTCTGGAATGGCTGTGTGTGTGTTAGGTTAGTTCAGAGTGGGGATGATTTATAAATATAGAAGCAGGAAATCTGTTCCCCCCCCCTCCCCCCGCCACAGAGAATATTGCTCCCCTAGGAGGAGAGTTTGGTGGTTACTGCGATGTGTCACTTTCCAGCCTGTGCAGCTCCTGACCACAAGTATCTGGTTAAAGCCACCAGCTGCTCTATCCTGGCCACAGGGAATGATGGAATACCTGGAACAGGAGACAGCCTCTCCCCAGCTGAGGAAGAACCATTAATAGAAACCTTTCCACCCTCAGGCAAAGGGAGCAGGAGGTGGCAGCCCTGGAGGGAGAGTGTCTCTCTAAATACAGAAACAGCAAGAAGCATCCAGGAAAGAACCCTCCTTACCCAAGGCAAAGGGATGTGACAGTCCTGAGGGGGAGACCTCTTCATTCATGTTTGAATTGAATATTTCAGACCTGTAGAAATATTAACCAGAACCCACATCATCATAGTTAAGGGTGTTTGGATGCTGGGCCTTGAGAAGGTTTCTGTTTAGTGGTGTGTGCGTGTGTATCTCACATCTGGTTAGGTAGCACCAGACTGTTGTAAGGGGAATCCAAGCATCTGAGCCCCAGGATCCCCAGAGAAGTCAAGACTCTGGCACCAGAACAGAGCCCATCCACTGCTCCAATCTTGGGGTCCCTGGGCACATTCTTTGGGACTCTCCACCATCTGAGGTGTGAAACCTGCTGGCTAACCCCCTGGTGCAGAGCTGACCCTCCAGACGCCCACATGCTTAAACACACCATCTCCCGGAGCTCCACGCCAAAGTGAGAGCCATCCTGTTTCAGCTGAACTCTCTCTGGAGGCACGCAGTAGTTGTGAAGCATTTCACACACAGGGAGAGACTCTTTGCACAAGTCTAACACGCCATTGCTCTTTCACTTAACCAGATAAAGCACAAGAGAGTTCAGATCATGTAGCACAAAATGATGAACTTAACTGCAGTGCCCCTCTCTGGCCAGGGCCAGCTGTAGGCCGATTCACCTAATTCCCCGGAATCGGGCCCCGTGCCTTAGGAACCTTTTTAATTATTTTTTTAACTCACCCGGTGGCGGTCCACTCCGGTGGTCTTTGGCAGAATTTTGGCGGTGGGGCGGGGGAGTCCTTCGATGCCGCGAAAGACCTAGAGTGGACCCCTGCCGCCGAAGTGCTGCCGAAGCCCTGGACCGTCGCCGGGTATTCAAATTGAGCCCCGCGGTTAATAAAGCCGGTTCTGTCACTAGCTCACCCTTCCCTTAGGAGTCCTGGGAGCCATCTGAGCCTAGGAAAGCAGGCAGGGCCCCCGTCCTCATGAACCTGCTCCATGCTGGGGGACTTTGCTTTCTCCTTCTGAGTTGGAGACAAAGAGTGAGATCCAGGAAGGGACTTGTCTGTTACAGCTATCCCCCTATTCCATTTTGTTTCTTACAGCTGTCCTCATACTCCATTTTGTTTTTGTTCTCCTGTGGCCTCCCCTCCCTGGCTGTTAAGTTGTTTACCAGGGGCCACTGCCCTTCTCAAAGGAGGGCCGCCTTAAAGTTGTTTACCAAGAGCCATTGCCCTTCTCAAAGGGATGGCCACTTGTGCTAAGTGGGACCACTGCCCCTGTTCAAAGGGTGAGTCCTGTTATCACCCTGTTAAACCTGGGCTCGGTGTAGGGTAGGCAATGTCCAGAGCTGCAAGACCTATTGTGTTTTTAAGATCTTGGGCATGAGTCATAGGCCTCATGTGCTTTTTTTTGAGTCACCTACTGCACAGGACTCTGCCCAGACATGTCTCTGTGCTCACCTACAGCTTTTCACAGGGAAGGAGAGGGGGCAGTGACAGAGGGAGCCAATCAAATGTAAGTGGCGGGAAAAACTGCCTGAGTTTGCCTTTAAAAACAGACATTTTTTAAACCAAGATCAAGAAAGTTCCTGCATTGCTGCCTGGGTCTGATCAGCCAGCGGGGTTCTGGGGGTCCTTTCTCTGCTCTTGTTTATTTTGAGCGTACCCACATTTTTTGAAAAAAAAACCCCCATGAAGAACGAATTGCTGCCTGAGAGATCTCCTGATTATTGAGACCGTACCTAGCCTTCTGATGTTCTTGCTGCTTTTGCCTCTGCTGCTTCCTTTGGGCTGGTAAGAATCCCTCTGTTGAAACTTTCTATACTTTTATTTATTATTTTAGCTGCTGGCTCTGTTCCTCCCAGCACACATGACTCAAGCTAAACCTGCTGGGTCTGTGTCGTAAAAAACTCTCTTAAACTGCCGCGGGCACTTTGCGCTGCTAAAAATAAGTTTGTGCCGCTGTGCTAGCTCTGCTTCCTGTGGGCTTTGCCTTGGGCTCCTTTTCTTGCAGCTATATTCACTGCTGCAGCCACCATCCCTGGGCACATACCTACTCTGCCCCTGTAACTTCCCCTAGCATATGAGGTGCACCATAGGTTTTGTTTTTAGTTTAATAAGTTTATAGTTTAAAGATTATAGAGCTTGTAAGTTTCACGACTGCCTTGTTCTTTGTTGCTCCCTATAGATTGTAAGCTTGTAAGTTTCACCTGCCTTGTTATAGTTGCTGTTCTGTTGCTCCGTATAGTTGCTGTTATAGGTTTTGCTTAGAATTGTGATATTTTGTTGTTTGGCCCTAGTTGTTGAGTTAAGATTAGATAAGGTTTGCTGCTGCTTCTCCCTCTGTATAACTTTGTCTGTTTTTTCCCCCGTTCCAATCTCCCCCCGTGTGCTTCTCCGTGTCTCTCTGTTACAACTCCTTGCTGCCACCGAACTTCCCAAAACCCCTTGCTGTTTCCCCCCCCTGTATAACTTTGTCTGTTTTTCCCCCGCTCATATCTCCCCCCCTGTGTTGCTTAAAACCTCTCTCTAGCCCGTTGTCCTTACCTTGCAGGGCTTCAAAGTGTCTCGCTGCTTCCAGCCACACTCTCCTCTCATCAGTTGCCACTAATCATTCACATCCCCCCATCCCCCTCCCGTTCCTTAACCCAGCTTTTAGATACATTCTTGCTATCACAGCCTCACAAATTAAGTCAGTAATTTTGCTACATTGGCATAATTTTTCACTTACACCACCCATATGTTGCTGATATACTTTCGTATTACATTAATACCATTGTGTTACATTGTAGTATAAGGACCACCAACCACTTAATACATTCTATCTAAGATTGTTTAACATTTTTATATAGAAAAGCTACCATTTTATTTGCATTTCTTTTTGGTACGTTTTGCATTCCACACTGTATCTAGAAGTTTGTTCCTATATAAAGTTGAGTTGCCTTTATTAACTGTACTGTCATCCCATTGTGCTGAACCCCACTTACTGTACCCCACTGTTTAGAACTCCCTACACTGTCAGTAAGAAGAATCCCCCCAATCATTGTCCCCCCATCATTGTCTATTGTAAACATCCTATACACCCCATCCCATTGTATTTTATTGTTAAATTCCCACCACTTCCTTTTTCCTTTAATAAAGAAATTAATTGGCACTCCACCTGTGTGGTAATTGCTCCCCAAGATCCCATATACCTGCTGGCAGGGACATGGCATCACGAACAGGATTCGAACCTGTGTGGGGAAACCCCATTGGAAGGGACAGGACTCAGGTATTATAATGCTGAAAGTCGCCATGTCTAAATTGCAGCTGCCTAGAAAATCACTGGAATGACGTTGTGAGCCTCAGAGCCGGAGTTATGGGGAGATGTAAGTGCCTTAGAATGGATGACACAGAAGCCAGCGTGCTAGGCAGGGAGCTGCCTAAGCCAGCCAATGGGAGATGCCAAGCAGAGGGGAATTGTAGAGGTAGTCTAGGCCCTTCCCTCAGCTTTGTGGATTGCAGGGCTGTTCCTGTGACTCTCTAGAGCCCCCTGACTCTTGATAAATTTTGTTTGTGAGGTAAATGCCCCAAAATACAGAAAATTCAGAAGCCGTTTCTGTCTTCTTAGGATCAAATTTGGAGCTGTTCAGGGAGTTTGAAGAAGGAGGGAGATGAGAAATTGGCATTTAACTACGGTGGGGAAGAAGGAAAACCCAGGAACTGCTGGTAGGTACCATTGTTACTCACCAATAAATCTGCACAGGGATGTTATCAATGCTCAGATCTCTGTGAGTAACAGTGAGTAACATGCTCCCCGTGAGAGGCTATTTATTGTTGCCTCTGTGCAAAGCAATTTCTGTTCTGGCTTAATGGAAACTAAACAGGAGAAAGCAGAATGGAGGAAATTATATTTACCTACTGACTAATCCAAATAGTTTTCTTTAAAACATGAACAATTTGAACAATCTCTGTTAGAAATCTCAATTTCTCTGCAGCTGAAGCCCTCCATAATTAAAGCATGTTGACATTTTTCACACAGAAATGTGTCTCACCTGAAAGTGTGGCTTCAGCCAAATCAGGGTTTCCCTGGAAATGTTGCTTTCTACGACAGTACGCTAGATTCTGATCAGGAGAATCAACGTGTAATTGCAAACAGTTAAATCATTTCAATTTCCGTCTAAATTGTCCGTCCACATTTTCTGTTTCTACATTTCTGCAGGGAAACATTACAGGATATTTCATTCTGGGAAACATCTTAATCCTTGGAGCTCAGCATCAGCTCATTTATGTTAAAGGTGAAAGATCAAGCTACAACACATAATGTGAAAATTTATTTCATGATGAAGTAGAAAGATCTCCAGAAATATCATGTCCAAGAATAATCTAGAGATCATGCAGCCATGAAACCACCTCAAGCCAGGGGGGTGCTGCATCTCCAGGACCCCTCGTTCCAGCACTTAAAACTTATTTTTACAGGCTCTGTGTCTGACTGAAAATAGTTCTTAGACCAAGAATCCCGGGCAGTGTTTGAAACCCAAACATTGGAGCATCAGGACATTGAAAGTGAAATGAATTAAAACTGTAGAACTGAATTTTTTTTTCAGTATCTACACTTGGGTAAATGGAGAAAGTAAAGCACAGCCAGCCTGCAAGAGCCGTGCTGCAGAACAGAAAACCTGGAATCGTTCCCTGCTAGGAAGAAACAAGCATGAGCTGCCACCGCTACAGATATTGCTTAAATTACACTAAAACTTTCCAATTTTTTCCAACTCTCTAATTCTGTAGTGAAATGGCCACCCTGGGCACTGCCATTATTCTACCATTTAGTCCCCCTTGTGGGTGGGAGTCTTTCCTTTGCCAACAATGGGCTTTGGGTCAGGTCCATTGGCTGTTACAGAGAAACACCAATTCCCCTGGGAATGTCTGGATGTTACCAAATCTACCCACAATGGGGCTGCACCAGGGGTAAAAGTAACTTACAGGATTTGCCGGTACTCCAGAATCCTGAGGAGGGGCGTGGCCTCCACCAGAAGAGGCGGAGCCTTTAAATCCCAAAGCCCTTTCAATCAGGATTGAAAGGGCTTGGGGCTAAGGCTGTGGTAGCAGCAGCTGGAAGCCCCAAGCCCTTTAAATCACCCCCTGAGCTCCCAGCTGCAGAGGTGGCTGGGAGCCCTGGGGTTCAGGGCAATTTAAATGGGGTGACTTAAAGGACCTGGGGCTCTAGCTGCTGCTATCACAGCAGAGCCCCGGCCCTTTAAATTGCCGATGGAGCCCCAGGACACTTGCAGCAGGGCCTGGGGCTCTGGCTGCCACTAACTTCCAGGACTCTTTAAATCATCTCTGGAGCCCTGTTGCCGGATCCCTGGGGTAGTGGCAGTGGGACTCCAGCTGTTACACAGAAACACCAGAGCCCCTAACTCTTTCAATAGTCACCAGAGCCTACTGCCGCTACCTCAGGGCTCCGGCAGGCTCCAGGGGCCCTTTAAATTGTACCGGAGCCCTGGGGTAGTGTTAGTGGGACTCCAGCAGCGATTTAAAGGGCCTGGGGTGGTAGCGGTGGCAGGAGCCCTGGGCCCTTTAAATCGCCACCCAAGCCCCACAGCTGCTACCCCAGGGCTCTGGCAGCAATTTAAAGGGCCCTGGGCTCCAGCCCTTTAAATTGCTGCCTCAGGAAGCCGGTCCACCCTAGTATGGTGCACCAGCTCTTTCTGGCAGGGGTGGTAGGTTTGTAGAAATTTTGATGGTGCCAGAACCTGTCCCTGCCTAAACTCTGCCCCCCCAAACGCCACTCCCCACCTGCCCAAGACTCTGGGAGAGAGTTTGGGTGAGGAAAGAGGTCTGGGGTGCAGGCTCTGGCCTGGGGCAGGGAACTTGGGTGCAGGAGGTATGCAGGCTCTGGGAGGGAGTTTGGGGATGGGAGGGAGTGTGGAGGGAGGGGGGTTGGGGATAAAAGGGAGTGTGGAGGGAGGAGGTGCAGGGATGAGGGCTGTGGGCTGAGGCTGGGGGTAGATTTGGGATGTGGCTGGGGATGATGGGTTTGGGGTGTGGAAGAAGACTCAGGGCTGAGGCAGAGGGTTAGGGTGCAGAGGAATGAGGGTTCTGGCTGGGGCTGGAGATGAAGGGTTTGGGGTGTTGGAGGGTTCAGGGCTAGGACAGAGGATTGGGGTGCAGGGGGATGAGGGCTTTGACTGGGGGGTGTGGGCTCTGGGGTGAGGCAGGGCTGGGGATGAGTTTGAGGGGCAGGCAGGCTGCCCTTGGACTGGAGCCAGAGAGAAGGACTCCCCCCAGCCCTCTCCCTGCTGGCAGCAGCGAGTTCTGGGGTAGGTACCCCCTTCTCCCCCCGCATCACTGCACATGCTCCTAGGGCCCCTCTCAGGTCCAGGAATCCCCCTCGCCTCCCCTGTGGTGGGTGCCATGCCGGGGGGTGGCGGGGAGGCTGCTATCACATGTGCGCCTCCTCCCCTGCTGCTACCCCTCACTGTAGCCTCACTGGGGCTGCTCCTTGCCCAGTGTGGGGCAAGAGCAGTGACTGCGGGCAGGGGGGCAGCTGTACCGGTGGAGGGTCCCACTGGAAAATGAAAGGGTCTGAGGGGGAAGGGCAGTCTGCCCTGGCAAGCGTGAAGGGAAGCACTAGGACCCTGTGGCAGCAGTTAATGCAGGGCTGCGAGGGGCCTGGGAGAGACAAACACTCTGCTCCAGGACCAGGGAGGTGCATGGGAGCAGCAAAGGGGGGGCCGAGGCACGCTCAGGGGAGGCGCGGGGGGGCAGCAGGTGGGGCCGGGGGTTGACCCGGTCCCAAACATTTGTGGAGCCGGGCTCAGACCCTCAATATTGCTGGAGCCAGGAGGAGGAGTCAGAGAGGGAGAGAATGCTCCATTTTCTTGCCGGTAGTTACTGCACCTTTTCTTACCGGTCCTCCGTACCCGCCCGTACCTGCTTACTTTCACCTCTGGGCTACACTTCTCTAGTCTAGGACCTTTTCCCCAGATACCTTTTGGGGAGCTGCTACCCCCACGTAGCCATTTTGCAGCTTTCTGCTATATCTTCTCTTCCAGCTGGTAAATATTCATATCTCCTGTTGTACTCACTGTTTAACAGTTGTGAAGGTGGCAGAGGCTCACAAAGTTGAGTGCAATCAGTGAATTTCACGGAGGTGATGTTTACCCTCTCAAATCCTTACAGCAACACACTAGAAACCTCCTTCTAACTTAATCCTTTGTATTCATTAGAACTATTTGTATAAACCTTTCAGGGAACATAAACCTAAGCCAATCTGAACAATTTGTATGATTTGGCTGCCAAAATTTGTTATAGATCTATATGCTGCTAACCTCCACCATTTATACTCTAGATAGATAATGATTCTTTTTACAGATATAGACTGTGGTGTTAATAAAAACAAAGTTTAAATAAATAGATTGGGCTACTATTAGGCTATGTTTGAAGTGACTGTGGACTATTGATGCAGTAAAAAATAGCCCTGGGAATTTAAAACTGCCCCTTCCACCCTCCCACCCCCCCAATTTGAAATGGAGCCCCTGGCCCCAGCTCTTGAAATCATACGAATACATGAGAATCTCATTTAAAAATAAGTTTTTTGCCAGAAAAGCTTGACACTTTGAAGAGTTACTTTCTCTTGGTTGAGTAGAAAAACTTGAAACTATGATGAGAGTGAAACCTCGTCACTGAGAAACAAAAAAAGTTTTAGAAAAGATCTCATGATTCCTTCCGCCAATCTCATGAATGTTGAACACTTGGTGCTGTCAGAACTGCATGGCCATTGATCAGTTTATGTTTCCAGGCCTGTTATCTTCAGGTAACATTCTAAGCCTCGGATGCTCAAAGGTATTAGACTGCTGTCAATGGGAGTTAGGAGCCTACAGACCTTGGAGGATCTGGGCCTAATGATCTAAATATAAAAATGAACATTCTCCTTTATCTTTTTAGTTCATTCCCCATTTGGGGAGCTGTGCTCATGTCCTGCTTGGGGCCCACAGCCCAGCTTGAGGTGCAGTCCCATTGCTTGCCCTCGCCGTCTGTTCCCCTTTGTACGGCTGGTGCTGTGTTAGATCAATAATGACGTTCCTTTAGGGGACTTGCCCTGGGTAACTGATAGAGAGCTAGGGCCTGAATTCTCACTGGCACAGCACTGCCAACCTCAGGCTTTTAAAAAACACAAGTCAGGCCCCTCGAAATCATGAGACTTAATAATAAATAGTAAATGTTAAGAGGTTTTCTTATTTGCCCTTTGGTTTCTCAGAGCTTTAGGCTGCACTGGGGTGACATTTTAAAGTTTTTCTCTGCAACGAAGAGCGCTAGAAATATCCTTTGTTTAGCAAACGGAAGCTGAGAGCCTCACCTCATCTCATGATTCCAGGAGCTGGGGCTTCAACGGATACAACAAATATTGCAAGACTCGTGATAAAATCATGAAAGTTGGTGACGCGGCAGCCCCTTAACACTCAGCCAGAGCAGCCTTAGTGTAAATGAAAATCAGGTTTTGAAAACATTGATTCCAGCTTAAGCACATTTTAGCCTGCGAGTTTATCATCACGAGGCTTGAAAGGATTCGCTTTTATTCATAAATGTTGTTAAACACTGGTAGAGCTGTCTACACACAGACCAATGACAAAATATTTCAATTGATAATAAACAGAAATTACAGATATGGAAATTAAGAACTAGGCTGCTTGGGAACTTATTCCAGTTTGATTGAAGGACAGTGACTGCATCTTTTGACAGGGGATGTTGACAGTCTTGTGTTTTAACAGTTATAAAGCTTTAACTTTTTGAATCTCGGTGTCTGCTGCCTTTAAATCATTGTGGTCTGACCCGCTATTGTCATATCCCCCCGTAATATGCCACAACTGTGAACAGTTAAATTGATAAAAATTGGGGGGAAATGCTGAAGCCCAGATTTTTGTGCAACTGTGAAAATGTAACTTAATAAATATTGAAAAAATATTTTAAAATAAACATTAATATGATCAACTATATATAAAAATAATTCTTTCAAGCCTAAATATCACTCCAGACACACAGCCCCTGCTCATGCAAGCTCTTTATGACAGAGGGATGCTGATGTGAAGCCCAGAAGCAAAGGAGGCCCAGTGGTGCATTTCTCACTTAAGTGTCCCGGACTGGAATGTTACCAGGTGTCTGTTTGCACCCCAGCAACCAGCCTGAGTCAGTTCCAGGAAGGGAAACACCCAATTGCTGTTGCTGCAGGCGGGGCATATTCCTGAGCTCAGGAAAGTGAAACCAACCCTGTTGCACTGCCCAGAGAGAGTCATGGCCACGGAGGACCCTGTGGAACATCTCCAGGATGAAGTTGCTTGTCCCATCTGTCTGGAGTATTTTAAGGACCCAGTGATCATAGACTGTGGGCACAATTTCTGCCGAGTCTGCATCACCCACTGTTGGGAGCGATCAGCTACAGCCGCCTCCTGCCCTCAGTGCAGAGAAACTGTGCACCAGGGAAACCTCAGGCCAAACAGGCAGCTGGCAAATATTGTAGAAATAGCCAAGCGGCTGAGTTTCCGGGCAGCAAAGGGAGCAGGAGGAGAGAGGGTGTCTGGGGAACACCAGGAGGTTCTGAAACTGTTCTGTGAAGAGGGTCAAACCCCCATCTGTGTGGTGTGCGACAGATCCCGGGCTCACCGCGCTCACAGGGTGGTTCCTGTACAGAAGGCTGCCCAGGAGTACAAGGTAGGGAATTGCTGTCAAGTTTAATGGGCAATAACTTTAGATTTTAATTACAGGTTAATTTCACTGCAAGTTGCCTGTCACAACTGTATCTGCATCATGCCGCTCTGCAAAGCCTTCACTGTATGGGAGCTGCTATTAAAAATAAATGATCTGGCAGAGTGGCAAGAAAGGCAAAAAGATAAAGTCTTTTAAGATACCTGACATGGAAAACCTTTACCTGAGAAGCTGAATCCTTGTCAAACCCACCTTCCACTGGTAAAACAAGGGAACTTTTTAAAGACCAGAAGCTGTTTAATGATCAGTGAGGCCAGTGATGAGGTGCCAAAATATTAACAACAGGTTCCTTCCTCCTCACCTCAGGAGGGGGTCCAGGGCCGGCTTTAGGCCGATTCAGCCGATTCCCTGGAATCGGGCCCCGCGCCTTAGGCCCCTTTTACATTTTTTTTACTTACTGCCGGCTGAGGTCTGCTCTGGGGTCTTCCATGGCCCCGCTCCCCTGACCAAAGCGTGGCCGGGAGCGTGGCTGCCCCGCAGCTCCGGCTGGAGCACCGGCCGGAGCGCGGCAAGCCCCGCAGCCCCGCTCTCCCGGCTGGAGTTCCGGGCCCTTTAAATAGCCCCCAAAGCCCTGGGATAGCGGGGGGCTCCGGGGGCTATTAAAAGGCCGGGGCTCCAGCTGTCTCTGCCACCCCGTCCTTTAAATAGCCACCGGAGCCCTGAAGCCCCCATGTATTCTCCAGGGCTCCAGCGGCTACTTAAAAGGTCCAGGGCGGGGTAGAAGCAGGGGAGGTCCGGGCCCTTTAAATAACCCCCTGAGACCTGGGATAGCGGGAGGCTTGGGGGCTATTTAAAGGGCCGGGGCTCCAGCTGCCTCTGCTGCACCCCCTGCCCTGCCCGCACCAGCCCTGAACCCCCTGCCCGCAGCCAGCTCTGCACCCCGTGCCCACAGCCAGCCCCTGCCAAACTCCATGCCCTGTCTCCAGCCACTCCCTGCCACACACCCCTGTGGCCCTGCCCAAAGCCAGCCAGCCCCCCACACAGCCCTGCCCGCACCAGCCCTGCACACCCTGCCCACACCCAGCCCCAAACTCCCTGCCCTGTCTCCAGCCAACCCCACTGCACTCCCCTGCCTGAAGCCAGCCAGTTCCGCACTCCTCTTTCTCCAGCCCTCCCAACCCCTGCTGCATCCCCCTGCGGCCCTGCCTGAAGCCAGCCCACCCCACATCCCCCTGTCTCCAGCCAGCCTTGCACCCCTTGCCCTGCCTGCAGCTAGACCCTACCTCCAGTCAGCCCCTGCCCTGCTTCCAACCAGCCTCATGTCCGCTGGTGCCCTGCAGTTCCCAGGTCAGTAACCCTGCACACCTGCTTCAATGAGGGGGCAGGGAGCAGCTGGGACCCACACGTGCACAGCTGCAGGGAGTGGCAGGGACCCACACATGTGAAATGGCGGTCATTACTAGCAATCTACAGCATATATGATGCAATGTACATAATATATAATTGTATGATTTATATAGTTATGGAAAGTAAATAATACATCGAAGAAATGAAAGGTTGTTTTTTTTTTAGTCATCCCTGCCAGGGCCCCACTGAAAATGTTCAAATTGGGCCCTGCACTTCCTAAAGCCAGCCCTGAGGGGGTCGTGCCCCATCCAACCCTCCATGTTCCTTGACACCTCCCCCGGGACCCCGACCCATCCCCCCTCTTCCCTGTTCCCTGACTGCCCCTTGCCGCCCCATCCAACCCCTCCTCTCATTCTTGATGGCCCCCTGGGACCCCTGCCTCATTCAACCACCCCTTCTGTCTGTCCCTGACTGCCCCCACCACCTCATCCAACCCCTGCTCCTTCCTGACTGCCCCCCAGGACCCTTGCCCCCATTCAATCCCCCTGTTCCCTGCCCTCTGACTGCCCTGACCCCTTTCCACCCCCCCACAACCCACCGAACACCCCCTCGCTGCTCACTGCCCCCTTACCACACTGCTTGGGGCCAGGACCGGGTCCGCTCAGCCGGCACCAGGACCGGTGCCGCGGGTCCCGAGCTGGGCCGGGTCGGACCCACTCGGCCGGGACCAGCCCGAGCTGGGCGTGCTTGGCTGGGGCCCTCGGCTGGGGCCAGGGGGAGCCACTCAGGTGGAGCTGGACTTTGCCGCATGTGCTGTCCCCTCCCCCCCGGCCCGCTTACCTGCCTGCAGCTTGTTTTAGGCTTCCCGCGAACATTTGATTCACGGCAAGCAGGGGAGGGGGAGGAGAAGGAGGGCGGAGCGTTCAGGGGAGAGGGAGAGGTGAGCTGGGGCCGGGAGCCGGGTGGACAGCTGCCCGAGCCTTTGTTAAATTTAAAAGCTTTTTAGAACTGGTTGACCTGGAACAACCAGTTCTAAAAAGGCTTCTAAATTTAACAACCGGTTCCTGCGAACCGGTGCGAACCGGCTGAAGCTCACCACACTGAGTGAGGCTTAAAACACAAGAGCGGCAGGCCAGTCTATATTTGAGTGTTGGGAGTTTGTCCTAATGCTCAGACCAGGTCTGTTGAACCAGTGCAGTCCCCAGGGTTTCAGAGCTGAAATTCAGTTGGGAGTTGGGCTCCTTGGAGAATCCCCGCCCAAATTTGCAGCCCCGGTGGTTTCTGGGATTTGTATCACTTCGGTAATCTCCTGAAAACCACCTTACTTGATTCACCACCATATGACGTCAGTTTCCTGTTATGTGCTATGCTACTAATTAGTGAATGAATAAATACCAGTCAAACCTGGATAACTGAGGTCTCTCTCTCTAATTTATAAAAAGACTGAATTGGAAACAAGTCGGAATATGACATTCTCCCTATTTCCATTGTTCGGTTTCATTCCCTTAGTGGCCCTGATGTCATAAACCCATTAGGACCAACAGTCACCTTGGGTTTGGGTGGGAAAACATCCCCCTACACACTCTTCTGAACCCTCAGAATGAAACCGCCCAAATCATTTCTCTTTCTACAGGAAAAAATCCAGGCCCATTGGAAGACTTTGCAGGAAGAGAGAGAAAAGCTGCTGGGATTTAAACTGACTGGAGAGGGGAAAAACTGGGAGTATCTGGTAGGTGCCTGTTGTTACTGACCTGCAGAGACTTGTGGTGAGAGGTCTGTTTGTAGGAAGATTCCTCTGTGGGGTTGGTGAATGTGGGCATCAGTATGTTTCTCCATGATCCTAGATTTTCTGTGTTAGGTTCATGTGCAGAATTAAGCTCTTGTGTCAGTGAATGAGTTAATTTCTAGCTCTTGTGGTTTCCCTGTGTCGACAATGCAAGAAATGACGCAGAATTATTTGATTCTTTTTCCCCCTGGAACTTCTGCCACTGTTATACTGAGTCCTGCCTCCTGCTGCCCTGGATCTGCATTCTCAGAGGCCATTGACAACACACTGTCCTAAGCATGTCAGACGTGGAAACATCCCTTTCCGGAAACACTGGGGAGACATGAAAGAGGTGTGAGAGGATCCTCTCCCAAATAACCACAGGGTAGAATCAAGTGTCAGAAATCTTAGGTTTGCAAAGAAATTCTCCCTCCTGCACACTCAGCATTGCCATAAAAAACCCCCGACTGCTTCCATGTCCCTGACCAGCCCTTTCCCTGTTGCTTTACAGAAACAGATACAAGAGGAGAGGCAGAAAATTGTTTCTGAATTTCAGCAACTGAGGCAGTTCCTGGAGGAACAGGAGCGACTCCTGCTGGTCCGGCTGGAAAAGCTGGACAAGGAGATAGTGAAGATACGGAATGAAAATAACACCATACTCTCAGAGGAGATTTCCCGTCTCAGTGAGCTGATCAGTGAGCTGGAGGGGAAGTATCAGAAGCCAGCGAGTGAATTCCTGCAGGTGAGACTGAATTAGAAACATGGCAGATCCCCACACATGGAAGGGAGGGCTCCTGAATCATAAGCACAGGGGTCCGGCAGTCAGAGATCTCACTGTAACTCGGTGTGTGCATTGCTGACATGTGAATGTTTATTGGTCATTGCAGAGTTACAGACACAGAGATATGAGAGAAGGGAAAGCCCGATTAGCTCAGGGAATCCATGACCTTTTTTCCCTGTGTTTTCAAAATCCCTTCCCTAGGATCCACTGCCTGTGTCATGTGGGACTGAGATTCTTTTCTCTCTCTCCTCTAGGATGTCAGATACACCTTGAGGAGGTACGTGGCTCTCTTTCACTCGCCCTCACACTTGACAATGCTGGGAAAGAGCCTAGTGATGGTGGTGGTGGTGATGTTAGCACCGCATCTCCCCAGGGTTCTACAGCAAAATGTGCGGGGAAGGTCACGTGTCGGATACAAATCTTTCTGATCAACTTCATCCTGAGTGTCTCACCATTTTACAGAAGACTCTAGAATTATCCATTCGGTGGGAAAGACTGACCTCAAGTATTTCCTAGAGATGTCACCTCCCTGAGGGACTGGCTGCCTCAGGATTGTGGGGATGGAATATGGGCCTGTCACTGCTGGGGCACTGGTCACCATTCAGCCCAGGCCAGCAGTGATCAAGACTTTTTCCCACCTGAGGGCTGTTTGGAGCCCTGTGTGGAATGAGCTGGGGATGGGGGAATTGGTGTCTCGGTCTAGAGCACAGATTTCTACAGCACTTCACCTGGGAACTTCCTGTCCCTAAAGCATGGAGGCCAAGGAGTGAATTGGACATAGAGACTAAATTCCCCTTTTATCATCCCCAGAGCTGATCTCTCCAGGCTAGAGTTGAGGAATATTAATGAGACCTTTGGGGGGAGATTTCAGAACCACAGCCTGTGCTGCACCTGCTCTCACTCCAGGCCCATTAGAGCAGAAGCTTTCACTAACAACAAATTATAAGGTGGCCCTAAATGAAATATATGAATGTGAAGTTTTCTCTCCAGGTGTAAGAAGGGGAAGTTCCAGCAGCCAGTGGACATTTCTCCTGAACTGGAAGTGAGACTCAACCATTTCTCCCAGAAAACTGTTGCCTTATCGGAGATTCTGAGAAAATTCAAAGGTATTGAGAAGGGATCTAGGAGGGGAAAGCAGGACGCGCCTCTGAGACCGTGGGAGGGGACGAGCTCTGGCCACTTGGGTCGTATCTATTGAATGACAGGTGGAAAGTATTTGAGCTGGTGTAACAGGTGCCAGGACATCTCACGTTCATTCATGAGTTAACAAAGGTCACAACATTGAGGCCCAAATTTAGCAAAATGGCCTAATTTTGAGTCCCTGATTTTCTCTCCCAACTTGCAAAGCCGATGGGCATCACAGACACAAGGGTGCTACTCTGGCTGCATCTCAGGACTTCCCTAGCCTGTGCCAAGGTCTGCACAGGCCTCTGTAGCCATTGACTGGGGGAATCACAAACTGCCCCCCTATATCTCTCTGCCAATGAGGGTGAATCTAGCCCATTGAGCCAACACTCTCCCAGCTCCAATCTCGATACTTATAAAATGATTTTATTATTCTATGGAGGGCGAGGGACCCATTGTGCTGAGCTCTGTAGAGATGCTGAGTGAATAAACCCAAGAGATCTACAACTGCAAGCCCTGACCTTGCAAACTCTTAACATCCCATTAATGTCAAAGGGACCAAAGTATGCTGAAGTCTTTGCAGGATCTGGGTCTACGGTCTGACAAAAGGCAATAGGTGAATGAGACAAATCAGCTGGGGTCTGGAGGGTGGGAGGGGATGATGAGGGGAAAGGAAATCTCTCGTACAGATTGTATCTCCGAGGGTGATTGTGAGACCTAATGGCTGTTGATTTCATTGCTGTGAGATGCCTGAATGAGAGAGGAAGAAGGTTTCAGATTCATTTATATTTATACTAAAGATCTGAGTGTGTCCCTGTCCCTCTCTGTTTCTCTGTCAAAATTCAAACCAAGTTAGGTCAGTTAAGAGTGGGGATATCGTTATAAACATGAAAGCAGGAAATCTTGTCTCTTTTCTCCTTTTCCCCCTCCAGACACTCTGCCATCTGCACTAGAGACAACAAAAGCGGGATCCTTAGGAGCACACATGCAGGGTGAGGTTGTAGATAGAAATTGTCTTTAAATTATGAGAAAATTCCCATGAAAACACATTGTACCTAAAGTTACCAACCAAACCAACACCAGCCATGACACACCCAGCACCACAACGAAACCATGAAATACAGAGGAGATCCCAAGCGGAAGTCACACAAAAGATCCTGACACCGACCTTAGTGCTGAATTCCTGCCTACGCTGATGAACAGAAACACTCACTGAGCAGCATCCAAACACTCTTAACTCTGACCATGGGGTTCTCATGGACATTCACAGAACTTTTAATACTAAATTGAGAGGAATAAGTAGAAAGCTCTGTGCCCTTAGGGCTGACACATCCCACTCCTTTACCCCAGTGTCTCTGCCGCTGGAATGGAGCAGCCCCAGCAGGGGAAGCTGGGAGCTGAATCTTCTTCAGGCAAATGAGAAACAGACTGAGGAGCTGCAGTGACATCTCTGCTCAGTCTCAGGTGCTCAGCATTGAGGCAGCTTCCTGGGATCCAGTCCTGTCCCAGCCAGAATGGGGCTTCTGGGCAGTCTGAGAAATGGTCCCAGCCTCCCCCAGGGCTGAGCTCTGCCCCTAACGCTCTGATTCTCTTTCTCCTCAGTGAATGTGACTCTGGATCCAGACACGGCTCATCTCAACCTTGTCTTGTCTGAGGATTTGAGAAGTGTAAAGTGGGAAGAAATACAGCAGGAGCTGCCTGACAACCCTGAGAGATTTGACACTGAGCCCTCCGTGCTGGGCTCTGAGGGATTCACCTCGGGGAGACATTGCTGGGAGGTGGAGGTGGGAGATAGGGGAGGTTGGGTTGTGGGGGTGGCCAAAGAGTCTGTGAGGAGGAGGGGAGAGATCCGCCCCGGAGAGGGGATCTGGGCTGTGGGGTATGTATTGGATCAGTTCTGGGCTCTCACCTCCCCTGCGACACATCTGCCCCTGAGTTGGGTCCCCAGCAGGATCTGGGTTTGTCTGGACTGTGACCAGGGGCAGGTGACATTTATGGATGCTGGCGATGGGGCCCCGATCTTCACTTTCCCGCCGGGCTCCGTCCCTGGGGAGAGAATCCGACCCTGGTTCTGGGTGCTAGGGGTAGAGTCCCAGCTCAGACTGTGTCCCTGAGACACGGGAGCAGCGGAGGCACACGACCATCTCTAGGGATGTGTGGGGCCTGGGACAACACCCCCTCAACCCCAGCCCTGCCCCCACTCCACCCCTTCCCCCAAGCCTCCACCCCACTTCTTCCTGCCCCTGCTCTGCCCACTCCCATTCCATCCCTTTCCCATGTCCCTGCCTCTTTCTGGCTTCTACCCCTCCCCTGGGGGCCCTGAGATCAGCCTCGCTAGCCTTAGACCATATAGACTCTATAACCTCCTCCTGTGGACTTTCTGTTGTGCCATCTCTATGACTCTGGAGGTTGCGTCAGGTCTCAACTCCGGGCAGTCTCTGGACTGTCAAACCATAGAGAACATTCCGTGACCGCGGCAGAGAAGCCGATCTCATTGCCCCAGGGACTGTGCAGACTGTTTGCTCCTGTCCTCTGCGATCCAAGGGGACTCTGAGGATCCTGGGTCAGCCAGTGTCACTGAGGCATGAGGGGGAACAGCCCCATGGGAACGGAAAAATGGGCTTCTCTAGCCTCAGTCCTCCTAGCACCTATAACCTGACTGATTCCCATCTACCCAGCCTTCTGGCTCATCTTTATCCCCCTGGAGGACCCTGTCTACCCAATGCCAGATACTTCATCTCTGTGGCACCTGGAAGCTTCCCCCCTCTCCCTCCTTTAAGCCCCAGGGATGGGAGGGAGAAGAATTTAAATTCCCCACCTGTGATGTTTGAATTTGGAAGGCAGCCGTGGGATTTCTTCCCTTTAATTGGTTGTGGGAACCCAGCACCCGTGAGGATAGCTGTGTAGGTCACTATGATGCCAGCCTGGCCCTTTCAGTAGTATGTTACTATCCAGCCGCACACTGAGCCTTGTGCTTTATAGCAACTTGTATGTCCAGGACCAGCCTTAGGGAAAATGGCACCCTGAGTGAACTTGTATTTTGGGGCCTTTGGCCCCCGTGGGCTCCTAGTGCTCCAACCCCTGCACTGAGCCCCCTTCATGCCAACCCCTGCACCCCCCCTCCGGCACCCACGTGGGGACCCTGATCTGGATGCCTGGAGCAGCTAGCATTGCTGCTTGCCCCCCACTCAAACAGTGCTCCTCCACTGGGGGCCTGGGAGGGAGCAAGGAGCGACATTAGGGTTCCCTGCATCTAGGTCACTTTCCCCCACCTGGGCTGCATAAGGTGAGGACAGAGAGCAACAGCTCCTGGGGCTCACCCCACAGCACAGCAGAGGGGCCGGGGTGGAAGAAGTGACCTAGATGCATGGAGCACTTGGTATGGCTCCTCGCTTTCCCCCCCACACACACACACCCTGCAGGGGCATGAATATTGCCCCCCCCCCCCCATGTTCCTCTGCTGGGAGGAAGAGGGAGAAATCTTGTCCCCACCCCCCCAGCGCTCCCCTGCCAGCGGGGAGCAGTTTCTGACTCTACATCAGCAGCTCGCACCTCTGCACTGCCACACAGCACCCCCTAGATGACCAGCGTCCCTATGAAGTCACCCAGTAGCCCACCCCTATTCCAGCCCTGGGTACGCCAGGAATTGTTCAGCTCTGCGCAGGAGCGAGCTGGGTGGATCACTTTGCTTCTCAGCTCCCAAACCTGCCTGTGTGAGACAGCAGCAAACAAACTGTGTGTGACAGATGTTCGCAGTCTGGAACACCTGGATTTTATGGCCAACAGATTATAATGGTTTTAAATATCATTTGAATTATATAAACTATTAAAAAAAACCCCACAAAAATATCTAGCAAATGGAACCACTCAATCCTCACTGCCACAGCAGCAGGCTTTGTAGCATGGTCTTGCCGATCCCCAGCACGTCCCTACCACTTGAACCCCAGGAGAAAATGCCATTATTTCTGAAGCCAAACACCAGAGTGGGACTTGACACACACACACTGTGTCAGCAGGGCCACAAATACTTATTAGACAGATTAGAATACTAGCGATCAGAGCTCCAGGGTTCTCTTCTTGGCTCCATTGTTCAGTGGTGGGTAGTGACAGGTAACCAGATCGTATCTATTTCATGCATTCATCCCAAAAGGCCATAGAAATGAGTAGCTAGTGCCTTGGCTTTCCATAGTGGAGACCTGAGTTATCTTCCCAATTCTACCTGAAGTGCCATTGTGCAGCCTCCCGATTATCTTGTACCCGGGGGGGAAAGGGGGTGTCTGATACTTCTCTAGTGTGGGGATGGGGCTTTCATTAGTGATAAGGGTTGTGAAGTGCATGGAAATATAAAGAACCAAAAGGAGAGATGATATTTAAACCTGGGGCTTCTAGCTCCTGCTTTGTTGCATTATTGTTACCGACTATTGCCTGGCAGAAGAGTTTCTCACGGGTTCAAATTTAGGGGCAGGTGAGCCAGGTGACTGCCTGGGATGCCAGACTTGGGTTGTACTGTGCTCGGGGTGCTGTTAGGGACAAAAGTTTAATGGGGAGGAGGGTGACACACCAAAGACGCAGTTTTACTTTATGTTAACAAAGTTTTGCATGTGAATTTCTGTTCACGTTATCAGTCGAAAATACGGTCCAGATCTACACAGGGAGGCGAGCGCCTAAACCCCAGATTTGAATTCCAGTTTTAGGTTGTCGTCCTGCCTCATCTGGATGCCTGGCTCTCATGGAAGCTCCAGCATGATCCACAAACCCCCTACAGTGCCTCATATCGCCTTGTCAATTGCTGGAAATGGGCCATTTTCATTACCACTACAAACAGTTATTTTCCTCTCCTTCTGATAAAAGCTCACCTTAACTGATCACTCTCCTTATAGTGTGTATGGTAACACCCATTGTTTCATGAGCTCTGTGTGTATATATATCTTCCTACTGTATTTTCCACTACATGCATCCGATGAAGTGGGCTCTAGCCCACAAAAGCTTATGCTTGTGGGGGAAAAGACGACCACCCAGTTGATTTTGGGTCAGACAAGCCAAGGCACCTTTATTGTTATAACAAGAATTACAAGTACGCATACAGGGAGAGACAGCGGGTCCCCATGCAAGGGGTAGGCTGCTCTCCCCCTTACAAATTTTACCAAGCTTATAAAGGTTAAAACCGCAAAACGTCATATTGATTACACAAGTTATTTGCCTTTTTTTGGTAAGTTAATATTGCAAATCAGCAGGTTATTTACTGTAAGTTCAGTTTAGGGTATTTCCAGTCATTGTTAATTATGCTGACTGTTCTATGACCTTGATTGCAATTACATATTGCAAAAGCCATTACCATATAGAATATTGCAAATCAGCAAGCTATCTTAACAAATATCATGCGCTTGGGCAGTGTTGAGCTGGTCATCTTGTGACCCCTTCTTGTGATTTACCTTAAGCAAGCAAAACTATTATACTATATTATAACTGAGCTGGCCTCTAAGGGACCCCTTGTCCCCCCCCCCCCCCAGTTCCTCTTTTGTCAGTTTCATACCCCGTTTCTTCATATCTAATTTCTCCACACCCTGCGTCCTATATGCTGATAAACAAGTTTCTTTTGAGCAGTTAGAATCTTAGCTTTTATTTTGCATTGGTTAGCTAAAGCCTGAGGCCTACATACATGGGACTGTAAAATAATTGCAAAGCTTGTTTAATGAGAACCATACCATAACGGGGGGTGGGGGGGGGGTGGGGGGAGTTATATTTCTTATCATGATCAAATAAATGTATTAGGGTATGTCTACACTACGAGATTATTCCTAAACCGGTTTTGTAAAACAGACTGTATAAAGTCAAGTGCACGCAGCCACACTAAGCACATGAATTCGGTGGTGTGCGTCCATGTACCGAGGCTAGCATCGATTTCCAGAGCGTTGCACTGTGGGTAGCTATCCCGTAGCTAT
>NC_133780.1:6651952-6666622 GCF_003597395.2 Chelonoidis abingdonii | reverse complement strand
AGCATCCCATAGTTCCCCAGAGCAGTCTCCCCAACCCCCATGGAATTCTGGGTTGAGATCCAGTGCCTGATGGGCGCGCAAAAATAGTGTCACATGGGGTCTGGGTACGAGCCTCACACCCTCCATCGTGAAAGCACCAACACGTTTTGCCGACTTTTTTCCTGGTGAATCTGCAAACGCCATAGCGAACAGCAAGCATGGACCCTGCTCTGATCAAGACCGTGGCAATCGGGGAGCGTTGTAAACATCATCGCACAAATTCTCGTGCGTCTGTTAGCTTGGAACCAAGGAACCGTGCAAAGCCAGGCGAGGAGGAGGCGGCTAACGGCAGAGAGGCGATGAGAGTGATGAGACATGGACACAGAATCTCATACAGACTGGCGGGCCCCCTGCGCTTGGAGATCCTGCGTAATGGCGGCAGGTTTCTAGACCAAGAACACCAATGATTGGGCCGCCCGGGAAACAAGCCACAGAACTGTGGACTGCATAGTTTGCGGTGTGGGACAGATTCGCAGTGGCTGCGAAACTTTCGCATGCGTTAAGAGGGCAGTCTTTCATAGAACGTTTGTGGCTTGCTTCCCCTGCCCTGAAACGCCAGTAAGCCAAAGATGAAGAGCAGCCCTCACGTTGAGAAAGCGAGTGGCAATAGCCATCTGGAAGTTTTGCAACGAGCAGAAGCAGCTACAGTCCAGTTGGGAATACATCTGAAGTGGGAAAATCTACTGTGGGGCCTGCTGAATGCAAGTAGCCAAAGCAATCCTTAAAGCTGCTGCTGTGAAAGGTTGTGACTCTGGAAATGATGCAGTCTAGTACCAGTGGCCTTTGCTGCAATGGGATCCCTAACTGTGGGGGGGGATAGATTACCCATCTTGGCACCGGAGCAACCAGGGCATCCAGTACGTAAACCAACAATGGGGTACTTTCTCCATGGTGCATGAAGCACTAGGTGGATGGCACAGAGGACGCCGACCAAACATCCCACGTGGGATGGCCGAAGGTTCATGATGCTCACATCTCAGGAACACTACTCATGTTTAAACGGCTGCAGCAATGGAAATACTTCCCAGGAACCAGAAAATAACAGTTGGGAGATTTTGAAATGCTGTAGTTATCCTGGGAGACCCAGTACCCCTTGATGCCATGCCATGAAGCCATACACAAGGCAAGCCGGACAGTGGTCAGGAGCGTTCATCTACAGGATGACCAAGTGCAGAAGGGTGGTAGAATGTGCATTATTTGGCCGTATAATAGGCGCGCTGTGCCGCAATTACTGAATCGCTCAGACCTCAGCCAAACAATGTCCCGTTGCTATTGCTGCGTGCTGTGTGCTCCCACAATCTCTGTGAAGAGGAAAGGGGGACTTTAATGGCAGGGTGGAGGCTGAGGCAAATCACATTGGCCGCTGATATACGTGCAGCCAGACACCAGGGCGAGTAGAGAAAGCAAATCACAAAGTGGTGAGCATCAAACGAGACTGTTGAAAACGAGTTTCATGGCACGGGCCAGGGCACGGTGGTGACTGGATGTTGGTTGGTCCCCTTGAATGAACGCCCCCCTTGATGACTCATTGCCCTGTAAAGCAAACCCACCCTCCCCCGTTCAATTACCAGGCTTGCTTAAGAAATAAAATCACTAGTCTTTAAAATCAATGTATCTTTAATAAAAAAGCATTATAATAAAGAGGAAGAGAACTGACAAGGTGGAGCCGGATGTGGTTTTGGGAGGAGAATAGGAGAGAAGGAAAAGGCCACTAAAAATATTTCAAAGTAATGACAGACCTTTTGTTGGGCTGTCCAACGGGGGTGTCAGTGGGCGGAGTGCACGAAGCCTTCCCCCCACGCGTTCTTACATTCTGGTGAAGGAAGATAATGAAAATGTGGGAGTGGTGAGGGTGGTTACACGGGGCTGCAGCGGCACTCTGTACCCGATGCATGTGTCGCTGAAGCTCCACCAACTGGATGTGAAGGATATCAGTTTGATCACGCAGCAAGCCCGGCCACGTTGCATCCCGCCACCCATATGCTTCCATGCTACACCTCGATCCCATGCCGCCACCTCCATCATCTCGAGCGTCCCTCCTGTCCTCCATACGTTCACATATGGCATCTTTCCCTATAATTTGATACACACGTCCATTTCAGTCATGACAGATGAGCTCTTGTCATTGCGGGTTACTTCCATGATTTCACAAGAACAATTCGTCTCGCTCTTTTTTTTTTCCGCCGCCTTTATCTGAGATAGCCCTTGCATGGAGTAGAGAGGCTTGAAAAGAGTGTTCAGACTTGCATGATGGAGGTAAAAAAGGGAGAGAAGTATAAAAGATACAATTTTACAGACAATGGTGATACTCCTCACAGTGAACAACACTAATTCACCTTACAAGCACATGTGATTTCACTACATGGTCGCATTTTGTATCTTAATATTGAGTGCCTGCGGCTTGTGTTAGAGCTCTCCACAGACGCAGGTCTGGGCAGCAGAATTCAGCTTGCATGCTTCATGGTAAACCATTGTCCTTTCAGCTTCTGCAGCCTTCTATACACAGTGGCCCTCTTCCCAACAGCAAACCAAGCAAGGCCCATTCAGTGCTGCTGCTTTCCTGTAACATGCAGCAGCAGAACCACCACCCCAATCCAATTCTCCGAGATGATCGCTTTAATCCCTTCCCCCACCACGTGCTGGTATCATGGAAAGATCATTGCTAATCACCCCCCTTCCCCCTTCACCGCATGGCTGGTAGCAGTGAAGATCCCCGCTAGCCAAACGTGAAAAGCTCAGAGCCATTACCCCTTCCCCTTCCCCCGCTTGGCTACCTGCAAGAAGGATTTCTTTTAAGCAACCAGGCAAACAGGCCAGTAAGGAATGGCCATCTCTGTCCCCTTAATAAATTCCTGAATTTCAACACAAGTTACATGAACGATATCATCTTCTGAGGATAACACAGCGACGATAACGAACAGATATGCTTTGAATGCCAGTGTGACGTTATAATATAATAATCTCCTGAAAAGGTGACCAGGCCAGAAAGAGTAATTAACTCACCTCCACCGACTGACGTGACCATAGGTGAACCTTAGGAACTGGTTAGCAAGATATGTAAATGACAGAGCTTTGAAATGCAAGTCTGCATTGTTAGAGGTAGAAGGATAAAGATGTTGCTCAAGGTCTTGGATGTAAGCAAACCAAGTCTTGTCTATTGCTATAGTTTTAAATTCCAAAGATCGAAAAAGGGAATAATAGCATTAAGATGATACTTTGAGTGAAACAGTATTATTGTCTATGTGTTTTCTTGAAGGTGTGGGAACCTGCATCTGAACTGTTTAATGGATAACAATTACTCTGTGCTAATGAAAGGATGTTTGGGAGAAGAGTTAAGCGATTGTTTTCATCAGCGAAAAGGCTGCTGGAAGAATGTAATAAAAAGCCTGGGACACCGAATCCTTCTTCATCTCATAGATCGCTTTGGGTTTCAAGGGGGAAACTTAAGCCACAAGGATTGAGACCCAGTCATCATGGAGTCACCCTGAATATGGACATATAGACTTAACTATGGACTTTTCTTAAAAGGCTTATTTGCTACTACAAGCTCACTCTACTATGTTCTGAACCTCAAAATGAATGAATTTCAGTTGTCATGTATATGATCTTTAACCAACACTCCCTTGTCTTCTTTTTTCTAATAAGAATCTTTAGCTTGTTAATATGACATTGGCTATAGTGTGTATTGTGGGGATAGAGATCTAAGTTATAATGAACTGGGTTTGTGGATGATCCTTTGGGATTTGGAAAACCTGTTCTTTTACATGATGAAGTTAAGCATTTTCAAGGATACATCATAATATGTTTGACAGGTGTGTCTGGACGGAGCCTGAGGGCTTGGTCACTTTAAGGGAACTGCGTGGCTGTTAAACTTCTAAAGTGACGTTCCATTTGCTTCTTTGGTTTTCTGGTAGGCTTGTCTGAGCTCCTTAACTTTCACTCTGCACTGCACTGAGTCCCTGGTGTGGCCTTTCTCCATCATGGCCTTGGAAATTTTTTCAAATGTTTTTTCATTTCGTCTTTTGGAACGGAGTTCTGTTAGCACAGAATCCTCTCCCCATATAGCGATCAGATCCAGTACCTCCCGTGTGGTCCATGCTGGAGCCCTTTTTTGATTCTCAGGAGACTACATTGTTGCCTGGGCTGATGAATTCTGCGTGGTCACCTGTGCCACTCCCAGGCTTGAAGGTCAGAAGTGCCTGTCATGAGCATCTAGCCCAGGGGGTCTCACGACCAAATTTTTCGGGACCTGAGAGTGCAGCCAGCAACTCTCGGTGGTGGCTGCTCTGACTCATTTTCCTAAAATTCTTAAGGAACTTTAGGGGAAACCAGTAAACATGCACAGAGGTAAGCGGGGAAATGGTCCCGCTATTGGGGGGAACTTTCCTGATTTAAACACCACCCAGGAGGAATCAAGTAGCAGAAGAATCTGAGTTCTCGCTCCCTCTTCCTTCACCCAGAGCCTGCCTCACCCTGAGCACTCCCCTTCCACTCTGTTGTGTGGCAAAGTCCTTATAACCCTGACAAGGCTGGACCCAGGCTTCCTGAGGGGCTCGTCCCCCAACCTGGTTGTGACCACTGAGGACACGGGCTAGAGCGTCCCCACTCCAGGGCACTTTCTCCGCTCTGGATGTTTCCCTGACCTCTGCCCTGACCATTGCCTATAGTTCAGAACAAATGCAATTTACTAAACAGCAATTAATAAAAGAAATCAGGACACAGTCAGAAAGGTGAAAGGAAAACTCTTAGCCCCACTCTGCAGGGCCAGATTAACTTTTTGTGGGGCCGGTGCCAAACATACTCGTGGGCCCCCTCGGGGCAAGGTGCAGGGGGCGGGATGGTCAGTCTCCAGAGGGAAGGGCAAGTGGGGTGCAATGATGCAAAGTGCGGCGGGAGCAGCCCCGCTCTGCACAGCCCAGCAGAGGGCGTTGTTTGCAAACCAGCCCGGCCCTGTGCTGCCAGCCTGCCCCTTCCCCTTGCGGACGGGCCCCCACCACACTGCACCCCTGCCCAGAACCCCACCCTTATGCCCAGTGCCCCCTCGCCCAGAAACCTCCCCCACTGGCCTCCCACCACAACTGCACAGCACCCTGCACACCACACCGCTCATCCAGCGCCCCCGCCCATGGACCGCCCCACTGCCCACCTCCTTCCTCACAGTCCCACCATCACAGCTGCACAGCACCCATAGTCCTGAGGGGATTCTGCAGCAAACAATTAAAAATTCTGCACATTTTATTTGTCAATAAATCAATGTGGAGGCTCCAACATGGCAGTGGGGAGCACAGGCCATGGGTTGCATGGAGGTGGGAGATCACCCTGCAGCCTCCCCCCACCCCACCCTGGGACAGGGACTCAGCAGTGACGCTGCACCCGACCCTGACACAGTGCAAGGGCCAGACCTGCCCCAGAAACACCCCGGGGCCCTGCCACCCTGTGCCAGGCGCACCAGGTGTGGGTGAACAGGCTCAGCCCAGCAGCAGGTTCCAAGTGCAGAGGGACGTAGTGTGGGGGGATCCAGGTGGGGGTAAGAGTTCTCTGTGGGGCAATCTGGGTGCGGGTGGCTCAGTGGGGATCTGGATGCACAGAAGCTCATTGGGCAGTTCCAGGTGCAGGGGCAATGGGACTCTGCAGGGGATCCAGGTGAAGGTATTTGGGGCTCAGTGGGGCTGGGGGGGGCTACCTGTAGGGGAGGTTGGGTTCATTTGGAGGGGGTCCAGGTGCAGGCGGTTGGGGCTTAGTGGGGAGGGTGACTGGGGGGCTCATCAAGGTGGCACAGACACAGGGGAGGTGGGGCTTGTCAGGGTGAGGATTTGATTGGCCTGCTTAACAGGGGAGCCCCACTTTCTGCCAAGCGGATGCCACATGCTGGACTCCAGCTTTCCCCTTGCCCCCACTTCCCCATCCCCTTCTCTTCCACATCCCATGTCCCTTGACCACTGCTCCATCTCCCCTGTCTTCTTTCCCCCCTGCCCCCGCTTCTTCTTTGGGCGAGAAGAGCCATTCTCCTCCCCACCTGCTCCTTGCTCTTCCTCTGCCCCTTGCACATCCCCAGGTGTGTCTGTCTCTCACTGCATGGCTGAGAGCCCCGCTGCAGGAGCAGGCTGACAGCTGGGAGGGATGCTACAGACACAGTGGTTTGAACTCTGCTCTGAATATCAGCAACTCCTCAGTGTCCAACTCTGCAATCGGCTCTGCGGGTGGAGGGGGGTTGGCTGAGCACCGGTGTACAGATCTTCGCATGGGGCAAGCAGATGAGTCCCATCCTAAACTGAACATGGACAGGACGCCTCCCAGGACACCCCTAAGTCGCAGCACCCACCTCTGCCCCTCCCACTGGTTCACAGGGGGACTGGGGGTCCTGGCACCAAACACATTCCTGTCTCCAAGCAAAATTGTGTGTCTGGCATTTCAGGCAGTCCCAGTCCCCTGGCCTCCTGGGCCACGTTCCCTCTGATCTGGTAAGATCCTGGGTAGTCAGTCTAGCCTGCAGTCTCTAGATCTGTTGCTCTATAGCTGCCCACTTGTCCCTGACTAGTCTACTCCCCCCAAAGCCACAACCTCGCCCTCTATCTCCTCCCCTCTGGGCTGACCCATCACTTCCACCTCATACTGATCCCCCCGCAGTAACAACATGGACCGGCTCTCCCCCCGATACATCTGCCTCCACACATCTGCCTGTTCCAGAAACTGGGGGGGGTGCTGATTGGGAGCAAGTTCAGGATGCTGCAACCTTAAATGCCCCAAACTGCGGATCATTCAGCTCCAACCATTTCTCCAGCAATTCCATACTGTTACCATGCTCCACACCCCCACCAGGTTCTGGTGCCCCTGTCTGGGGTATCACCCATGAACCATCCAGGGGATGCACCCAGCACCGTGCCCATGCCTGTATGCGATTTAAGTGCATCTCGCCCTGTTTCCCCAGGGATTCACTTCATTTTATTCATCCCCGCAGTACGAGAGTACACCCCAAACAACTGTTTTGCCACCTGTCCAGGGATTAGAAACGGGTGTGCCACTCCTGCCACATCAATTCCTAAGGTACCCCGTCACAAAAGCCTACGCCACATGATCACCTGGTCCTCATGAGTGAGACCCTCTATCTCCCTGCCCATCTCCACTAGCCACAGCACAAAGTGATCCCAATCCTCCCGGGGCACCTTTCCCAAACGGTCCAGTACTGCCTCCCAGTCCTTCAGGGACAAGGGGCAGATTTCTGCCTGTTCTACTACTTATGGGTCATGATCCTCCCCCTCCCCCGCAACTGGGGCCACTATTTCTACCTCCAGTAGTTCCTCCTGGGTAGCCTCTCTCGCAGGGGCTGTGACTGTGGCTCGCCGGCTTACAACGTCCACTGGCAGTCCTGGGTACAGTGTTTCTTCATGGTAGGGTGGTGGAGGGGTCTCCTTCAGCTCCATTAGTGGGGAGGATGGTTTGGAGTCCCCAAGTCCATTGCCCCTCTGTTTACATTGATACAATTCCTCCTCTAAGTCTCCTACTCTCCCCAGCAGTTCATCCCTCTCTCGCCAGATTGCCTCACAGGACTCCTCTGTCTGTGCAGCATCCCGTGCCTCCAAATCCGCTACCTCTACCGCTAACACGGATTTTTCTGTTAAAATCCATTGCTGTTCCACAATCCCCTCCAAATCCTTAATGTGTTGGAGGAGATCAGCTTCCCTTTTTACCCAGCATGCCATCCCAGCACACAAACCTTGTAATACCATTCCCTTTTTCCTACACTCCTTTCCCTTGGGGTCTCCCAAAACCTCCCCCATCTCCTTCTCAAACTCATCCCAGGTAGACCCCTGCACCTGCTATGGGCCCTGATTCTTCCTTATCCATTTGTTCAAACAATCCTTTACTCCAGCTTGCCAGAACCCGCAACTACCATCACGACAGTTCACTACACCCCCTCCAAGCAGCTGCGCGGACTGTTGGGGAGGGGGACTTACAGGTTGCCACTCACCTATCCAATGCGATGTATCCGAGTCATGGCACCAAGATCTTAGGGGGGTTATTCCTTCACCCTCTCGCTTCCCTGGTCCTTCTCACATGAACAGAGAAGAGCAATACCCAAAGTCCGAAGGTACAAACAAGTCAACGTTTATTAGGGTGATCTTCCAGCAAGCTTAAATCCAAGTTCCTTTTCCTTATTTTCGAATCCCAACTTACTTCCTGTACGCCCCTAATTTATATATAATATTCTTAGCTCTACCTTAACCAGTCTACTAAAATTTACTTAACCAATTCTGATTGTAACATGATTAGCTAGCCAATTATATCCCACCACCTTAATTAGTTTACATCCAGCAAAATTAATTATTCAGCAGATAGAAACAATCACAGAACCAGCCAGAGACCATGCAAATAACCATAGCAAAGTGGGAACCAGATGACAAAACAAAAGTGAGGATTTGACAACTACATCTATAAAGACATAAGGGTTTCCCAGCTGTGTCTATTGCTAAGTGAGTTCTTACCAGACAGAAAACTATCAAGCTACATTTCCTTTTACATCTTCTAGGCTCTTCCCTTTCTCTGAAGGGGATAGATTGGATCACCTTCCTAACAGCCCCAGATTGCCTCATTTCAACTCGTTTAGAACATGAGGATGTGACCCTTCACTTCCCAGCTTATGGCTGCCTCTGCTGCTTGGCCAAAGGCATTAGCCTAAGAACAGGGCCTCAGACTGTCACAGTGAGAGAAGGCCCTTACGCAGATTCTTTCTTTTATACCTCTATAACTAGCTAAATAAACATAGACCTAAATTCTTAAAGTATAGGCCTTTACAGGCAGGTTTGAATATCTACATCCTAACAATTTCATCACACTCTAGCCCGATGTCCAAATGTTCAAAATCAGCGCGGCCCAGAGAGGACTGGAGATCTCAGTCTTACGACTCAAACTTTCCACGAATAAAGCTTAAGAAGATCGCAGATGAAAGGATCAGGTCGCAAGAGTTTATATAGACATTTCTGCAGCCTGTCGACAGCAGGCAGTCCTTGGGTGAACAACAGCTTTTGGAAGTAAACGCCTATTTCCCAAGCATCACAGGTCATAAAACTACATGAATTAACACAAGGTAATTATCCATAAAGCAGTTCATAGACAGTTTACCACAAACTTTAAAAAGAGAAATATACACAAGGACATTATTACACCCAAGTTTCATTTAAATGTCAATATTTCTGTTTGACTTCTGAATTAACAAAATACAGTCCTAGAGAGGAACTCTTTGGTTACACTGTTAATCTGTAACAAGATATAGGTCAACAGAGACTACTACAATTACGATCTTCAAGGGCTGTCAAACGATTAAAAAAATTAACCATGGTTAGTCACGCTGTTAAACAATAATAGAATACGTTTTATTCAAATATTTTGGATATTTTATACATTTTCAAATAGATTGATTTCAATTGCAACACAGAATACACTCCATGCATCTGATGAAGTGAGTTCTAGACCACGAAAGCTTACGCCCAAATAAAATTTGTTAGCCTCTAAGGTGCCACAAGGACCCCTTGTTGTTTTTACAGAATACAAAGCGTAGAGAGCACTTTATTTTTTTTTATTACAAATACCTGCACTGTAAAAAACAAAAACAAACAGTATTTTTCAATTCACCAACTGCAATTACATTACTGCAATCTCTTTATCATGAAAGTTAAACTTACAAATTTAGAATTATGTACAAAAAAATAACTGCATTCAAAAATAAAACAGTGTAAAACTTCAGAGCCTACAACTCCACTCAGTCCTACTTCTTGTTCAGCCAATCACTCAGAAAAAGAAGTTTGGTTACAACTTGCAGGAGATAATGCTGTCTGCTTCTTAGAATCATAGAAGATTAGGGTTGGAAGGAACCTCAGGAGGTCATCTAACCAACCCCCTGCTCAAAGCAGGACCAGTCCTCAGACAGATTTTTACCCCAATTCTCTAAATGGCGCCCTCAAGGATTGAACTCACAACCCTGGGTTTAGCAGGCCAATGCTCAAACCACTTCTTGTTCACAATGTCACCTGAAAGTGAGAACAGGCATTCTCGTAGCACTATTGCTGCCGGCATCGCAAGATATTCATGTGTCAGATGCTCTAAAGAGTCATAGGTCCCTTCCTGCTTCAACCACCATTCCAGAGGACATGCATCCATGCTAATGACGGGTTCTAATCGATAACGATCCAAAGCAGATCAGACCAACACATGCTCATTTTCATCAACTGAGTCAGACACCACCAGCAGAAGGTTTGTAAAACAGAACAGGGGACATATAATTCTCCTTCAAGGAGTTCAGTCACAAATTTAATTAATGCATTTTTTTAAAAAATGAGCATTGTCAGCATGGAAGCACGTCCACTGGAATGGTGGCCGAAACATGAAGGGACACAGGCATGTTTTGCATATCTTGGACATAAATACCTTGCATTGCCAGCGACAAACATGAGATGAGAACACCTTCTCACACTTTCAGGTGACATCATAAATTAGAAGCAAAGCAGCATTATTTCTCATAAATGTAAACAAACTCAGTTCTCATAAGCAACAGAGAGTCCTGCGGCACCTTTAAGACTAACAGATGTACTGGAGCATAAGCTTTCGTGGGTGAATACCCACTTTGTCAGACGCACGTTTGTCATAGCGAGTGGCAGAAAAAGAAGTAGCACTGAGTTGACTTCTAGGCTATACAGTTTTTAATTGCTTGATTTTTGAGTGCACTTATATGATTAAAATAATCAATGTTTCTAAGGTACACTTTCCTGGTAAAGAGATTGCACTACAGTCCCTGTATGAGGTGAACTGAAAAATACCACTTCTGTTTTGCATATTTACAGTACAAATATTTGTAATAAAAAATAATATAAAGCGAGCACTGCACACTTTCTCTTCTTTGTTGTGAGGGAAATCAACAGATATGAAAACGAAGAAAAACATCCAAAAACAGTTAACAAATTTCAATTAGTATTCTATTGTTTAACAACGTGATTCATCAAGATTATATTTTCTAATCACAATGAATTTTTTTGAGTTAATCACACGACTCAACTGCAATTAATCAACAGCACTACTATCTTCTTCCAGTTTTTTAACAACAGCAGTTTACATTTCAAAGTTCTAGTCTATATTTCTTGGAATGGCCCCAAATACCATTTACACACTTTTCTAACATGTCTCTAAAGGTTGAAGCTTGGTGAATTAGCCTGCAAGGTTCTTAACTCTTTCAGGCCATGCGTCACAGAAGTTTAGATCGTGTGTGAATTCTCCAATGTTTAATGAGGTGTGATCTCTATGTATAACTTTTGTCACAGTCCAAGCACCTATGGAGTCTTGTGGATTCTCTGATGTAAAACAAGGACTGATCAGTTTCTGCTATGTTTCCCACAGTCTAAGCACTTAAGGGGTTAATCTTCGGTGTGGATTGCCTGATGTTTAACAAGGTCTGACCTCTGTATGAAACTTTTCTCACAGTCCAAGCACTTATGGGGTCTCTCTCCTGCGTGGACTGCCTGATGTTTAACAAGGGCTGACCTCTATATGAAACTTCTTCCTCAGTCTAAACAGTTATGGGATCTCTCTCCTCTGTGGATTGGATGATGTTCTGTAGGGCTGAGGTGTTTCTGAAACCTTTCCCATGGTCCAAGCACTTGACCACGGTAAGAAACATTCTCCATAGTCTACGCACTTAGGGGGTCTCTGGTGTGGATTCTCTGATGTAAAACATGGCCTGAGCTCCATATAAAACATTCTCCACAGCCTAAGCACTTATGGGATCTCTCCTGTGTGGATTAGCTGACTTTTAACAAGGTCTGACATACATAGGAAACTTTTTCCAGTCTGAGCTCTGATGAGGTCTCTCTCCTGTGTGGATCCTCTGAGTGTTATAAGATTTGATCTTTCCGTGAAACTTTTCACATGGTCCAGACACTTATGGGGTCTCTCTCCTGTGTGGATTGCCCAATTTGGAATAAGATTTGACCTCCATTTAAAACATCTTTCACAGGCTAAAAAGTTATGAGGTCACTCCACTGATTCTCTGATGTAAAACAAGGGATGACATCAATTTGAAACATTTTTCCATAGTCTATGCATTTACGGGGGTCTCTCTCATGTGTGGATTGCCTGATGTTTAGAAAGGCTGATATGTTTCTGAAACCTTTCCCAGAGTCTTATAGTTTCCCTCTTGTATGGACTACTTGATGTTTAACAAGGGCTGACCTCCATGTGAAACTTTTCCCACAGTCCAAGCACTTGTGGGGTGTCTCTCCTGTGTGGATTCTCTGATGATTAACAAAGGCTGACCTCCATCTGAAACTTTTCTCACAGTATAAGCACTTATAGGGTCTCTCTCCAGTGTGTATTCTCTGATGTTTAACAAGGTTTGACCTCTGTATGAAACTTTTTCCACAGTCTAAGCACTTATGGGGTCTCTCCCCCATGTGTAATCTCTTATGTGTAACCAGGACTGATCTATATGTGAAACTTTTCCCACAGTTTAAGCACTTATGTCCTCCTCCGGTGTGGACTGCCTGATGCATAAGAAGGTGTGATCTCCGTAGGAAACTTTTTCCACAGTCTAAGCATTTATGGGGTCTCTCTCTGGTGTGGACTGCCTGATGCACAAGAAGGTCTGACCTTCGTATGAAACTTTTCCCACAGTCTAAGCACTTGTGGGGTCTCTCTCCGGTGTGGATTGCCTGATGTATTAGAAGGCTAGACCTCCGTATAAAACTTTTCCCACAGTCTAAGCACTTGTGGGGTCTCTCTCCGGTGTGGACTGCCTGATGTGTTAGAAGGTTTGACCTCTGTATGAAACTTTTCCCACAGTCTAAGCACTTGTGGGGTCTCTCTCCTGTATGGATTGCCTGATGATTAACAAGGTTTGTCCTACATAGGAAACTTTTCCCACAGTCCAGGCACTTGTGGGGGCTCTCCCCTGTGTGGATTCTCTGATGTGAAAGAAGGGCTGACCTCTGTATGAAACTTTTCCCACAGTCTAAACACTTATGGAGTCTCTCTCCTGTATGGATTGACTGATGATTAACAAGTTGTGACCTATATAGGAAACTTTTCCCACAGTCTGAGCACTTGTGGGGTCTCTCTCCTGTATGAATTGCCTGGTGATTAACAAGGTTTGACCTATATAGGAAACTTTTCCCACAGTCCAGGCACTTGTGGGGGCTCTCCCCTGTGTGGATTCTCTGATGTGAAAGAAGGGCTGACCTCTGTATGAAACTTTTCCCACAGTCTAAACACTTATGGAGTCTCTCTCCTGTATGGACTGCCTGATGATTAACAAGGTAGCACCTATATAGGAAACTTTTCCCACAGTCTAAGCACTTGTGGGGTCTCTCCCCTGTGTGGATTTTCTGATGTGAAACAAGGCCTGACCTCTGTATGAAACTTTTCCCACAGTCTAAGCACTTGTGGGGTCTCTCCCCTGTGTGGATTCTCTGATGTGAAACAAGGGCTGACCTCTCTATGAAACTTTTCCCACAGTCCAAGCACTTATGGGGTCTCTCTCCAGTGTGGACTGCTTCATGTCTAACAAGGGCTGACCTCCGTATGAAACTTTTCCCACAGTCCAAGCACCTATGGGGTCTCTCTCCGGTGTGGATTGCCAGATGTATTACAAGGGCTGATCTGCATGTGAAACTCTTCCCACAGTCTAAGCACTTATGGGGTCTCTCCCTGGCGTGGATTGCCTGATGTGTAACAAGGTTTGACCTCTGTATGAAACTTTTCCCACAATCCAAGCACTTATGGGGTCTCTCTCCGGTGTGGATTCTCTGATGATTAACAAAGGCTGATCTCCATCTGAAACTTTTCCCACAGTCTAAGCACTTATGTGGTCTGTCTCCGGTGTGGGTTTTCTGATGTGTAATCAGTGCTGACTTCCAATTCAAACAATTCCTGCCCTCAGGGCACTGAGAGAGTCTCTCTCCCGGGGGGCTTCTCCCATGGTTAGCAAGATCTGAACACTTACTGAAATTTTCCCCACAGTCCAACCATTGAAGTGTTTTCTCTTCAGTATTTATTGCCTGAAGTGTAACAGAACCGAGGTAGTCATAGCGTTTGTCTTCCTTGGGGGCTGTCTGCTGGGTTGTGGGATTCCTGTGTTCTTCCCCATATACAACAGATTCATCCATTTGCTCCCTTGAGTGGTTTCCCAGCAGCCTCTCTGACTTCTGCCAATTTCTCCAGGCTTCTCCCTGTTCCAAGCACTGGGAGAAATTTCCTTCAGCTCTTCCCACAAAGGTCCGCTGTGGTTCCCCGTGCCCAGAAACTTCCTGCTGTTGATTCCCATCCTTGTTCTCACTCACTGTCTCGTTACCTGCTGGGAGAGAGACAATCCAGACAGGAGTCATTGTGCTGGGGAGAAATTAAGAGGAATATCACCGAGGGGAAAAGACGGTTACTCACCTTTGTAACTGTTGTTCTTCGAGATGTGTTGCTCATATCCATTCCAAGTAGGTGTGCGCGCGCCGCGTGCACGTTCGTCGGAAGAATTTTCCCCTAATAACACCCGACGGGTCGACAGGCGCCCCCTGGCGTGGCGCCTTTGCGGCACCGCATATATACCCCTGCCGACCCGGCCGCTCCTCAGTTCCTTCTTGCCGGCTACTCCGACAG
>NC_133780.1:6646301-6648888 GCF_003597395.2 Chelonoidis abingdonii | reverse complement strand
CCTTGAGGAACCTCGAGACCATCGGGTGAGAGAAGACGGAGTAAGCTCCTTCTCCTGGCTGGAATGTCGAAATGGCAGCCAGGTGCACGCGCAAGGAAGAGAGCGCAAGGCCCTGCTGTTTGAGGTGCCATAGGTATTCCAAAATTATATGGATGGGAGCCTGGGTAGGTGTTATGTGGTGTGTCTGACACCAGCAGGAGAACCTCTTCCACTTTGCCATGTAGGTAGCTCTGGTTGCAGGTTTCTTGCTACCCAGGAGAACTTGCTGCACTGGGGTAGAGCAGCGCAGCTCCGAGCGGCTCAACCAGCCAGGAACCACGCCGTCAGGCGAAGGGATTAGAGGTCGGGATGGAGAAGCCAGCCGTGGTCCTGGGATATCAGGTCCCGATGGAGCGGCAGGAGAACGGGGCTGGCTACTGATAGGTCCAGCAACGTGGTGTACCAGTGCTGGTAAGGCCACACCAGGGCGATCAAAATTACTCAAGCCCTGTCCCTGCGCAACTTCACCAGGACTTTGTGAACCAGCGGAAAGGGTGGGAAGGCATATAGAAGGTGGGTCGACCAGGACATGAGGAGGGCGTCCGAGATCGAACCCCGGGCGAGACCGTGGAAGGAGCAGAAACTGGGGCACTTCCGGTTGCTGCGGGAGGCGAAGAGGTCGATTTGGGGAAAGCCCCACCTCTGGAAGAGAGAATGAGCTACGTCCGGTTGAATGGACCACTCATGGGCTAGAAAAGACCTGCTGAGGTGGTCCGCTAACGAGTTTTGGACCCCTGGGAGGAATGAGGCCACCAGATCCATGGAGTGGGCTATACAAAGCTCCCATAGCCTGATCGCCTCCTGACAAAGAGGGAGAGACCGGGTTCCTCCCTGCTTGTTTATATAGTGCATCGCGGTGGTATTGTCCGCGAGCACTAAGACACAACGGCCTCATAGGTGATGAAGAAAGGCCTGACAGGCGAGGCGGACCGCCCACAGCTCCCGGATGTTTATATGCAGCGACAGCTCCTGAGCGGACCAGAGTCCTTATGTCTGACGAGACCCCATGTGAGCCCCCCAGCCCAGAGAGGATGCGTCCGTTGTCACCGATATGGACGGTTGCCTGGGGTGGAATGGCATGCCCACACACACCAGGGATGGGTCTTGCCACCAGCGGAGGGAGTGCAAAACGCTTTGCAGGAACGTGACGACGACGTCCATGCTGTCCCTGCGTGGGCGGTAAACTGAGGCTAACTAGATTTGCAGGGGGGAAGGCGGAGCTTGGCGTGCTTGGTGACAAAGGTGCAGGCCGCCATGTGACCAAGGAGGCTGAGACAGACCCGGGTCGAGGTCGTGGGGAAGGCGAGTAGGCTCTCTATGGCGGAGACTATTGCCTGGAACCGGCTGAGCGGAAGTGAGGCTGTCGCGAGCGTGGAGTCCAAGACAGCCCCAATGAATTCTATCCTCTGAGTTGGATGGCAGGGAGACTGCGGCGTATGTTGCCCTGTTATTCCGTGACGAGGGTCCAGGCCTTAGGCCCTGAGACGTCTTTCCTGTTGGCTGGCTGTTTCAGATGCTCTCAATAAAACCCTCGCTGTCTATGCTGCGCTGAGCGTCACGTCTCGTCTACGAGGAAAAACAGGGGTTGCGCCATCAGCCCCCTTTGGGGGGTGACGAATGCGCCCAGGGGTGTTCAAGGTCGTGGGACTCCCGGAGGGCGGCCCCGGCAGCAGAGGACACAGACGTGGCTAGGCTCCCAGAGAGGCTGTCGGCTCGTCAGGGATGGCGCTGCGAGGGCGCCTGACCCTAGAGAGTAGTGGGACCCCCGGCAGACAGGGCGTCTCACGCTGCAAAGAATGGGCCATCCCCCACACCGAGACAGGGCAAGCATCGCTGTCTCCCTGATCGGTGGGCACGATCTGTGAGCTGGCACTCCTTTTTTCCGTGACGACCGGGCAGTCCTTCCCTCGACCGCTCCTGTTTTCCAACCACCTTTGCTTCCTTCCTCCCGGAGTGGAACGACACGCACTAACTTCGGACTCGTTGGGTTGTTGCCGCATGCGTTGCGAGTTTTGCGTCTACCATCTACCCGCTGTTATTTTCTCTTTCCTTCGCCTCCATCCACCCTCACGTCCCTCTCAGGACCTTCTCATCGTGGTGGCTGCCAGAGATCTCCGACACGCTTCTCCGAAATCGGAGTTAGAGGGAGGTACCCTCAAGGATCGCAGGGGCAGAGGGTTTATCCGTCATTTTAATCCCCAAGTCGAAAGGGAGGTCTTCGCCTCCTAGGCTCGGCGGCACTCCGGAACGCCTTCCTACGGAAGTGAACGTTCTGCATCGCGCTCGCTCCCGCGCGCGCCTCTCTCTATTCCCGTCCCTGGATCCAGTTCCCGCTTACTGGATGTCCGCTGCACCCTGATAGGGGAGCACACAGATACTTTCACTGTCGCACCGACCCACACAGACGCCTTATCTTGCGCTAGTGTGAGAAGATAGATAGACGAGACCGCTCCTCCTCCTCCCACGTCCTGGCCCTTCGCGTCCTTTCCCTCTGGCCCCCGTGTTTTCACAAAACTGGTCTATGGCAGCTAGGTGGCTGCTTCCTCAT
>NC_133780.1:6608659-6645897 GCF_003597395.2 Chelonoidis abingdonii | reverse complement strand
CCAGGTGGGCTCTGCCTGCTTCCCCTCGCCAGCCCGAGCCCCCCTGCTTCCCCGCTGGGTCTCTGATATCCCCCGGCCTCAAGCCCCGCCTCAGTCCATTGTCTTCTCTCCAGGTAAACAGGGTCGTAAACAGGAAGGCCTGAGTCCCCTTTCCTCGCAGCTCTCCTCTGGTTGGAACCGGCTGGTCAGGTCACCGGGGTCCTCTCTCTGCCATTGTCCTCCCACTGGCCAGAACCGGTTGTGTCTCCTGGGCTGGGGTCCCGAGTCCCTCTCCGGTCCTCTGTAACAACAAACTCCCTCTCCCCTCACCTCGTTAAACCAGTAACACCCAGGTACATTGAGTCCCACCCCCTGTGCATGCAAACTCTGGAAAAGACAGAAAAACCCAAGAAAACCCCCATTTCTTCACAACTGGTGCTCTGCTCTTGATCGCACCTTCAAAAGTTTTGATTTGGTCCCGGCGGCGGTTTGGCGGAACCATTATTTTGTCCCCTTGGGAACCAGACTGACGTCTCCGGTTTACACGGCCTCGTCTTCTATTAAAGTCTTGACGAGGGTGTGGTGGGGGGTAGGGGTGCTGAGGTTGTGCCCGAAAGGACCTCTGTTGGGTCTGCGGGGTGTGCATGCCGAGGGAGCGCATTATAATATGGTTATCCTTAAGGCTTTGGAGCCTAGGGTCCGTTTTATCCGAGAAAAGACCCTGCCCCTCAAATGGAAGGTCTTGAATCGTGTGTTGCAGTTCGGGAGGTAAGCCGGAAACCTGCAGCCACGAAATTCTGTGCACTGTGACCTCTGACGCAACGGTCCTAGCCGCCGAGTCTGCAGCGTCAAGGGAGGCCTGTAAGGAGGTGCGGGAGATCTTTTTGCCTTCCTCAAGGAGGCTCTGGAACTCAGGGCGGGAGTCCAGCGGGACCAGCTCTGCGAATTTGCCCATGGACTGCCAGGTATTAAAGTTGTATCTACTGAGCAGTGCTTGCTGGTTAGCAACACGCAACTGTAGACACCCTGCAGAGTATACCTTGCGGCCCAGTAGATCCATGCGCTTAGCCTCCCGCGATTTTGGGGCGGGGGCTGGCTGGCCATGGCGCTCCCCCTCGTTCACAGACTGCACGACCAGAGAGCATGGAGGAGGATGGGTGTAAAGGTATTCGTACCCTTTAGAGGGTACCATATACTTCCTCTCCACGCCTCTGGCCGTTGAAGGGATGGACGCCGGAGATTGCCAGATCGAGTCCGCTTTAGCCTGTATCGAGCGGATAAAAGGCAGGGCTACACGCGTCGAGGCATCCGAAGATAGAATGTCCACGACAGGGTCCTCCACCTCGGGAACCTCCTCCACCTGGAGGTTGATGCTCAACACGACACGGCGGAGCAGGTCCTGGTGGGCTCGAAGGTCGATGGGAGGCGGGCCCGAAGTTGAAGTACCCGCCACCGCCTCATCCGGCGAGGAGGAGGAGGAAAGACCGGGGACCAAAAGTTCCTCCTGTGGTTCTTGTTCCAGAGGGGGGGGCCGTTTCTGGAGCGCCCTCGGGTTCCTGGATTGCGGTCGAAATGTCGTCATCTGGTGGAGGAGGACGACTGACGGTGGCCTCCGGTACCCGATGGACGGAAGCCGCAGATCGCGACACCGTGGTGGGATCACCTTGGGCTTGGTGGTAGGCCCAAGGCGTCCAGAAGGACCATTGCGGCGGCTGTTCCATTCCCTGGGATTCAGGGAGGAAACGGGTGTGGGGATCCACATCCCCATAGAGAGCGCTGTCTGGGCGGGGACGAACCCGAGGGGTGTCTCGACGGCCAGGGCGGAGCAGATAGTCCGTGAGGCTGGTACCGGACGTCCCGTCGTGTTGGAGAACGGTACCGGGAGTCGTACCGGTGCGGAGACCAGGATCTACGACCAGCACGGTGCCGGAAGGTCGACCGGGACCAAGAGTAACGACGGCGGGATAGACTCTGTCGAGAGCGGTGCCGGGAGGCAGATCGTCTTGACGAGTACCAGTCGGGGGAACGGGACCTGGAACGGTGCTGCGAGTACGACCGGCGCCGAGAGGGGGATCGGTGCCGGGACCGCGAGTGGTGTCTGGAAGGCAATCGGCGATGCGAGCGGGAGCAGTGCGGGGACCTTGACTGCGACCGGTGCCTGTCCGTTGCTCCCATAGACATTGGTCTGAGCATAGCTGGCTTCCCCGTTGAGGAAAGGACCCGCACCGGCGGTGCCAGGGGTTGAGGCAGAGAAGGCTCAGTAAGGGCTATCAGTTCCCTTGCCGTTGCGAAAGTCTCCGGCGTGGTGGGAACAGCGAGCTCGACCAAGGCATGCGCCGGGGAGCTGTCCTGCACCGGACTCGACGGCTCTTGCCTGGCCGGAGTCGACGGTGCTGGGATAACCGGTGCAGCGGCAGATGGCGGTGCCAGCCGGCACGGTTTCCCATGCTCAAACTGCGGTGCCAGAGCTGCAGCCGCAGGAGCCTTCGACTTCTTCGCCTTCGGCGAAAGGGAGCGGTGCCGGGCTGACTTCTGCGCAGGAGACTGTTGGTGCCGCGGTGTTCTGGCGGTACCGGCTGCCTCCGGTGCCGACGAAGAACTTCTGCCTGGTGCAGACTGCGGTGCGCTCGGTGCCGGAGCTGCAGGGGTCAGGGCCGCTTCCATCAGGAGCTGCTTTAAACGCGAGTCCCGCTCCCTTTTAGTCCTTGGCTTAAAAGACTTACAGATATGGCACTTGTCTGTAAGATGGGATTCCCCCAGGCACTTCAGGCAACGAGCACTGTTTGAAACCGGGAGAGCCAGGCATGAGCCCGGGTCCCGGGAGGGGTGAGGAGGATTAAACCTCAGCCCTCTAACTATCTACAATAACTACACTAACAACTACTAGTAACTACTAAGAATTAACACTAAACTATAACTACGAACTAGAGATAAAGAACGGGTGAAACGCTAGGGAGGTGGAGGTCAGCTAAGCCGCACTCCACTGTTCCAACGACCAACACGGGCGGTAAGAAGGAACTGAGGAGCGGCCAGGTTGGCAGGGGTATATATGCGGTGCCACAAAGGCGCCACGCCAGGGGGCGCCTGCCGACCCGCCGGGTGTTGCTAGGGGAAAATTCTTCCGACGAACGTGCACGCAGCGCGCGCATACCTACTTGGAATGGATATGAGCAAGCACTCGAAGAAGAAACCCAACATACTAAAACTGCACAGACTGAGCAATTGGATTCTGCCTCCACTTCCAACCCAAACTTTTACAGAGAAGGAAAGTAGGGAAGGAAACTCCTGCAGTTAACAGGACACACGTGAAGTGATATCTGATGCCTGCAGCCCTGGCTTGGGTGAAATGAGGAAGAACTGAGGGCATTTACTGATACCTCATTTCTGGGATTCTCAACTTTTTCCTTCATTCTCCAGATGGTTTGTGTGTCAGTTCTCACCTGCGTGGGGGCTTCTCGGAAGTTCGCTTTTCTCATAGGCCTGGAGATCGGGCACCCACGGCTCTTTCCCTTGTTCCAGCCGGGTGATCAGGTCAGGTTTGGGAATGGGGAATCCTGTGCAGGGAGTGAAATCAGACTAGATCAGGGTGCACGGAGGACTGAGAGCATCTCTCAGAAAGAGAGAGCGTCTGTCAGAAAGGACATTCCGTGAGCGGAATCTGTCCCTGCGCTTTGCTGGGAAGTGTGGAATCTAAGAGGACGGGAACGTGGGCACTGAGCCCCCTCGGGGGAGGCAGACATCTGGGGAGGTAAGGGGAATTGTGACACATACCCAGCTCCAGTGCTAAACCCCTGCCTATTTCTAACCCTGTGGAGCCTAGAGCCCTCCGCATGGCTGGAGCTGTTCCCAAGGAGGAGGGAGAAGAGCGATTCTGTGTGCAACAGAGAAACAACACAGACAGGACAGTACATGGCCTCTCCACCTTGAAAGCTAGCGGGGTTGGGTGGGGATGATTTAATACATTTCTTAGGTTTTGACACCCTGGTCTCACTGGAGAGCGGTGAGGGAAGAACCTGACCAGTGTCAGACATGCAGATCCCACCCCCACCCCCACCCCTCCAGCTTCCAATAACCAAGGCGCCAGGAATCCCTTACCCAGCGACGTCACCGTCTCGTAGTTCTCCTGCATGACGTCCCTGTAGAGGGCTCTCTGAGCGGGGTCCAGCAGAGCCCCCTGCCCCTGGGTGAAATACACAGCCACCTCCTCGAAAGTCACTGGCATCTGAAACACCAAGAGTCTCCCCCACTCAGCACCTGCTGCCCCAGCCACTATCCCACTAGCCATGGAGGAGAAGGGCCAGAGAAGCAGAATCCTCCCCGCACCCTGCTCAGAGCAGCCAAGAGGCTTCGGGGGTGGGAGAAGGTGAGAGCTCCTTGTCCCTCCAGCACACGGAGCAGGGCAGGGTTTTCTCATTTCCCACATACCTGCCACCCACAGGCTGATACAGGAAGCAGAGCTCTGAGCCAGGGATGGGGACAGGAATCCCAACAGCTTCCCTGCGTATTTCACAGCAGCCTCTGGCCAGTGGGGTCAGGCTCCAGCACTGGGAGTCTGGTCAATTTTCCCAGCCCTGCCCAGGGGGGTGTTTCCTGGTTCAGAAATGGGGGAATGTTTCCCCTCCCCCCTACCACCAATGAGATTCTTCAGAAAAATCAGACCCAGGCTGATCATGTTCCAGCAGGTTTATCAGACCCTGTCCCACCCTGGGTGATTAACCCCTCTGCAATACCCCTCCCCCACCACCAAAATCTCCCTGACAATCTCCTACCTGAGCTGCCTCCATCATGGCCATTTCCCTGCCCTGTATCCTGGAAGACGGGACGATCTGGAGCGAAATGTGGACGCGATTCCTCAGTCTGTCAGAGGAGCAGGAAGATTGGGCAGGTTTCATAAGGGACATGTCACTCCCCAATTCCCCCCAGGCTCTCTCCCTGCAGACAGACGCTCTGATTTTAGGACTCTTGCTATGCTGGGAAAAAACCCAGTTAGTTCATTCCCCCCCTGGCCTGGCTCCCTCCCCTATTAGAACTAACCCCACCAAGTCCCTTCTAAACCTCCCCAGAACAGCATCTCTGAGCCAAACGCTGGAAAAAGAGCAGAATCAAAGGAGTCATTTTAGGGCACTGCCCCACGGTGTATTGTAACCCCTCTAGCTCTGCCCCGTCTCCCTCAGTCGGGCGGTGCTCAGCAGAGTCAGCAACTGGCTTTTCCTCCCTCAGCTCCTCCCCTTCTTCCCAGGACAGCTGACTGCCCCGGGGGTGCAGGGAATGGATCCGGCCAGGACTGGGAGCTGGGAACCTCCCTCCCCATTCCCGCTCCTGCTGCCCTTCCAGTCTCTCCCCTCTCCCTTTTTAACTTCTTCCCTCACCCTGGGAAAACGGGCGACTGCCCCATTGCCCTGGGCCTTTGCTCTCATCAGGCAGCTCAGCTACTGACACTGGTAACGGGGGCTGAACCCGGCTGTGCCACTGAGGGCAGCAGCTCTGGGTCTCACTGACACAGGGAGCCCCTCCCCTTGTAGGCCAAACTCCCCAGCTGGTCCCTGAAAGGGGCACTTTGTGCAGAGTCATTTCCCTGCCCAGCTCCAGCCCTTTCCCCAGGTCTCTCCATCACCTCGAGGCTCAGGGGCTGGTATGGTTAGAGGGGTTCCAGGCACTGGAGAAAGTGCCCTTGGGCTGGTCTCAGAGGGGTGGGATGAAGCGGGAATGTTCTGAATTTTTGCTCTGAATACTTAGTGTGTGTGCCTTAGTTTCCCAATGTGTTACTCAAGTATCAAGCTGGTGGGATACAGGTGTGTGATCACTGCAGAGACTTCTAGAGGGCAGGTGTGACTGCAGAGTGGCTCCCTGGGCATAGAGAATGGCCAGAATTCTGTATCCTGGCAAGCAGTGGCCGAAAACAGTTCTCTACAAGGAGCCAGCCCAAGCTCTTGGAGAACAAAGAGAGAGGGGGAGGACAGGTGACCTGTTTTCCAGGGAAAGAGAGAAGGCACGGAGGAGGGGCAGCTGAACGTCACTGAGCGTGGGGGGCTGGAAGCGGGTCAGTCTCCTGGTTTGGGACTCAGCGGGGAAAGTCCAGGGCTCGGGACTCTGGATTTCCCCCCAGATGGACTTTGCTGAAAGCTCCTGATTTCTGTGCTAACAAGCTCTGTTCTATGTTGTGTTCCCAGTGACCAATAAACCTTCTGTTTTCCAAGTCGGCTGAGAGTCACAGCTGACAGTGGAGGTGGGGTGCAGGGTCCCTGTGCGGAGCAGATCAGGTTTGTCCTCAGGCTGCCCCCAGGGTTCAGGCTGGGCCGTGTGCCCTCTCTGAGGATGGGGAGGCTGGAGCCACACACTCAAAGGGTGTGTGGGGAGGGAGTTGGGTGGTACTCAAGGCAGTGGTGGATTAACAAATTTGCTGCCCTAAGCCTGCACAAAATTGTCCCCCTCCTTCCGCTCCTTCACAGCACGCCTGGGAGGGAGGGGGGGGAGGTGTTTCCTGGTTCAGATAGGAGAGTTTCCCCTCCTCACACCCGCCAATGGGCCTCTTCAGAAAACCAGCCCCAGGTTGATCAGGTCCCAGCAGGTTTATCACAGCCGGTCCCACCCCTCTGCAATACCCCCTCCCCCTTCTCTCTCCCTCCCTCCCTGCGCTTCGCCGCGGCAAGCCTGGGCGGGGGGAGAAGGGGAGATGCGGCGCACTGGGGGGATGGCAGCGGTGGAGAGCTGGGGCGGGGAGCGGATCCCGCCCGGGTTACTCCCCGCGCCCGCGGGCCCCAGTTCGCCTCTGCTCCGCCTCCCCCGACCCCCCCGCTACTCGCTTCTCCCTCCCTCCCAGCGCTTCCCCGCCGCAAACCTGGGAGGAAGAAGGGAAGCGAGGTGCGCCTGGGGGAGGAGCCGGGGGGGTGGGGGAGGCTGGAGAGGCTCCTGGGGAGCAGCGGGAAGGGCCCTGCTGGAGATTCCCCTCTCCCGGCTGCAGCCAGGGCTCCGGGCTCCCAGCACCAGCCGCCGGGGCTCGGGGATCTCGCCGGGAGCCTGGGAGCCAGAGTCACCGCAGCGGCTGCGAGTCACTTCCTGCTGCCGGGCCGGGGCCCAGAGCTCGCTGCTCCTGGGTCCTATCGCTGCAGGGTTCGCGTTGCGGCATCTCTGGGGCCGGCTCCTGTTCCACTCCCAGGCTCTCAGGACAGAAGGGAGGGACCGTCTTCCATCTATCGGGGGAAATAGGTGTCACATTTTTTCTAAAATACTTAATGGACTTTACGAGAAACCAGTAAACATGCGCAGAGGTAAGCGGGGAAATGGTCCCGCTACTGGGGGGAACTTTCCTGACTTAAACACCCCCAGATGGAATCGAATAGCAGAAGGATCTGAGTCCTCTCTCCCTCTTCCTTAACGCAGAGCCTGCCTCACCACGAGGGCTCCCCTTCCACTCTGCTGTGTGGCAAAGTCCTTATATCCCCGACAAGGCTGGGCCCAGGCTTCCTGAGGGGCTCATCCCCCAACCTAGTTATGACCACTCAGGACACAGGCTAGAGCATCCCTATTCCAGGGCACTTCGTCCACTCTGGACACTTCCCTGACCATTGTCTATACCCCAGAACAAATGCAATTTACTAAACAACAAGCAATTAAAAACAATCAGGAAACAATGGAAAAGGCGAAAGGAAAACACTTCGCCCCACTCTGCGGACCTGGGGGAAGCACAAAGAGCATCTGTGGGATGCCCGGGAGTTCACAGTCTGTCCCTCCCCCGTCCCAGGCCTCCTGGCCAGGCCCTGGCTGTGCTGCAGGGATGCTGCGGGTCAGGCACAAGCATTGACAGTGGCCACACAACCTCAGGCTGTAGGTGACAGGACCTTTCTTCCCAGTGTCCCTGGAAAGGTGCAAATCCAGAGGTCAAATAAAAAGCCCCCGAACTTGGTAATCTCTGTAACTGATTGCGGGGGCAGGGGGGCAGACTCGTGATCTTTGAGCACTTCTGGCTGCTGACCTAGTTCCGTCCCTGCGCCCCCCACCCCCCGGGTTCCACGGGGTGCAGGCCGTGAACTGGGACACCCCCATGTGGGGGTCGGGAGAAATGACAGTACGACGGGGATGACGTCATCAGCTTCCACGTCCAGCCTCGGGCCCATTACCCCTGTCTGCATCCCAACTCCCAGAGCCATGGCATTGCTCCCGGATCCACCTCAAGGAGGTGGAGGGTGCGCAGAGAGGGATAAGTTGGGGGCACCGCACCTCTATTCTTTTCTTGTCCCCTGCACTCATGGCAGGACTAAGTATTATCTAGACCATTCCTGGCAGGGGTTTGTCAGCTGCATGACCCCCCGACCAGTCAATTTTTGCCCCCTGGTCAGACCCTGGCTGCCCCCCTCCTCCGGTTTGCCCCCTTTGGCTCTTTTTAACCCCTGTAAAAAGCAGCACAATCCCAGGCTTAGTAAGGGCAGGGTGAAGGGCAGTGGCTTCATCAGATGTTACTGAGCATGCCCAGTCCACCATAAGTAGCACATTCCTACCTGGAGCAGTTTTCTGTACTGCACCTGCAGGAGAGTTAATTAATCCACCCCAATGGGCGATAGCAGCTATGTCTGTGGAAGAAGCTCAAAAATAAATAAATGCCAATTGACTCTCCTTCAGCAGGAGTCAGGAAAATGGGAAATGCCAACCAGAGGGGATTTCCCTGGCAGATAATTCCAACTCTCCTGGACCAGACGCCATTGCCACAAATGACAATCCTACGGGCAGATGAAAATTTTTCCCCAAAGCCCCTAGAAGAGGTTAAAAAGCTGAAGAATGATCAGCTCTGGTCTGAGCATGGGCAGCAGGTATAGCAGGCCAGAGGAAGGGAGGTTAAGCAATAGTGGTTGAAGCATGAAAGGACATAGGAATATTTAGCGCATCTGGCATGTAAATATCTTTTGACTCCGGCTGCAACAGTGTCATGAGATTGCCTCTTCTCACTTGCAGCATTATCTCCTGAAAATGGAAACAAACTTGTTTGTCTAAGCGATTGGCAGAGGAAGAAATAGCACTGAGTACACTTTCAGGCTCTGAAATTTTACATTGTTTTATTTTTGAGTGCAGGTATTTTTTACATAATTCTTCATTTGGAATTTCAACTTTCACAATAAAGGGATTGGGCTACAGTACTTGTAAGAGCAGAATTGAAAAATACTATTTCTTTTGCTGGAGGTTACAGTGCAAATACTTGTAACAAAAATTAAAGTGAGCACTGTACACTTTGTGGTCTGTTGTAATTGAAATCAATATATTTCAAAATGGAGACAATATTAAAAATATTTAGAGAAATGGTTATTCTATTATTAACAGTTCAAATAACCATGTGATTAATCAAGATTAATTTTTTTAATCATTTGAAATCCCTAATTCCAATTGATTTCATTGGTAAAATTATATGGTAAGAAAGAGAAAGGCAGCAATTTTTCAGTACCAGTGGCTGTGACACTTTTGTATTTTTCTGTCGGATTTTGGAAGCGAGTCATTTTTAAGTGAGCCAAGAAGGCAAGACAGATCAGACTCCTGAGAGGAGTACAGTGGTGGGGAAAGGCTGAGAGCCACTGGCATATAGGACTAACAGAGAGAGCACACTGGAGAACACACAGTGGTGGGGGGGGGCACTTCAGCGGTTTACTGGACTACAACTGAGGGACAAGAACAGCACCTGCAATCCTTCAGGAATCCAAAAATAGAGCATGCTTTGCATTCATGAAAAGGGGGATTTCTGGGAGGTGACTCTGGGAGAATGCTTTAGCCATGGATTTTACCTGTAAAAGTTAAACTCAGACTATCTGAATCCTGTTATACCTGGTGTTCGGTGTGTAACCTGTTGGTCTTATTGCTTCACTCACTCTCTCTTCAATCTGAACTAATAAACTTGTTTGTTTTCACTAAAAATATATCTCAGTGCTGTGATGTTCCACTGGGGCTGATCCTCAGTTGAATCAAACAAGCTGGTGTGTTCCCGACGGGTTACCTGGGAATTTCTGAGTATCCCCCAGTGGAGAGGGGCTGGACACTACAGAAGGACATGTCAGGGGGGCTGGAGACAAGGTTGCGCCTAGTGTTAATCTGTAAGGCAAAGTAAGGACTGGTAGAGCCCTGATGAGTTTGTGTGCGGAGGTTAAAGGTTGAAGCAGAAGCATATCCCCCTCGCACTGAGACACGTGGGGAAACAAGGAGATTCACTGTCCAGGGTGTTGGGATGGTGCTGAATGTTTATGAATTACTGTGCTTCTTATTAATGAATGTGGTGAACATGAATGTGGCCTGGCTTGACATGTCTGAATTTGCTAGAGGATTCTGGGAGCAGGGCCTTCTGAGCATCCAATGGTTACTGTGGAAATTTTCTATTCTGCATGTCTGTTCTGTTACTGACCTTTGTCAGTCAATATGCCAGCTCACTAGGTAAAAAAAAAAAAAAGTATAATCACGAGATCAGTGATCTTGGCACAAGCTGACTTGGGGCAAAATGACCCCTTTGGAAGGCATCGCTCTGACAGGCTGAGTGAATGATTGATGAGAGTGTAAACGTGGGGTGATGTCTAGTGGGTACTCCTTCAGCCAGGGCTGGTGCAAGGATATTTTGTGCCCTAGGCGAAACTTCCACCTTGCGTCCCCCTTGCACATCGATTCATTGAGTGGCAAATCCTAATGAGCTTTTATAGACCCCAGGGGCCAGCCTGCCCAGGGGCTGCTCCCCAGACTAGGTTTCCCCCCTCCTTGCCCCCTGAACTCCCGTGGAGGGAGCTGAGCCCCCCTGTGAGCCCTCCCCACCCCGCCCCAAGTCCATTCACTGGCTTTGTCGGGCTTGAGCCACTGCACGGGGAGGAGCCGCCTTCTGGAGGCACTGGAGAGCCAGAGCATCCCACTTGCAGCAGCAGTGAGCACCAGCCATGGAAGAGCCAGCGCGGTGCAGGAGGGCAGCAGCCCTCCAAAGGCGGCAGCATTGCTAGTGGGGAGTAACTGCGCCCTCCACACCTCCTGCCCAGGCTGTGGTCCGGCGCCGCCCCCCCCCCCGGGCGCACCTGCAGTCTGCAGCAGATGCATGCGGGTGCTGGCCCCCATGTGCCCCCCAGTTCCCCCTCACCTAGAGTTACCGTATTTCAGCAATCAAGAGGATGGGCGAGAGCCTCGCCCTAGCCCCACCCCCATCCACTCCCTCCCACTTCCCATTCCCCGACTGCCCCCCTCAGAACCCCCAACTCCCCCCCTGCTCCTTGTCCCCTGACTGCCCCCTCCTGGGACCCCTGTCCCTAACTGCCCCCCAGAACCCTACACCCTACCTAAGCCTCCCTGTTCCTTGTCCCTTGACTGCCCCCTCCTGAGACTCCTCCACCCTAACTGGCCCCATAGGACCCTACCCCCTACCTGTCCCCTGACTGCCCCAACTCTTCTCCACACCCCTGCCCCCAGACATACCCCTGGGACTCCCACGCCCCATCCAACCACTCCCCACCCCCTGACAGGACCTCCAGAACTCCTGACCCATCCAACCCTCCCCCTGCTCCCTGACTGCCCCCCGAGACTCCCCTTACCAGGCCCATGCTGATCAGACACTGGCTCCACATGGAGGCAAAACACGCTGCTGGGCTGCCATGCGCGCAGCCCCTCCCTCACAGAGTGCTGAGGCAGTAGGAGGTGGGGGCAGAGAGGCAGAGGCAGCGGCTCACACGCCTGGGAGTTGCAGAGCCTGAGTGCGACAAGGGCGGAGCTGGGGGATGCATGGAGGTTGCCACCCGCATGCATCTGCTACAGCCTGCAGGAGCCCCGGGGGGGGAGGTGCCGGGCCACAGCCTGGGCAGGAGCGAGAACAGCTGCTCCCCGCTAGCAGCACCGCCGCCTTTGCAGGGCTGCTGCCCCTCTGCACTGTGCTGGCTCCTCCATGGCTGGGGTTCGCTGCCGACACTCTGGTTCTCTGGTGCGTTCCCTTTTTGGCGCCCCCAACCACTTGGCGCCCTAGTGGTTGCACCGGCCCTGCCTTCAGCAGTCTCTTGCAAAGTATTAATTAGGAGAAAATTAGTAATAAAATGTCCACAGGGCATATGACTCCTTTGAAAACCACTGCCTCGGGGGAATCCTTGATAGACCAGGTGACTGAAAATAGAAGACAATGAAAGAGAGAAATCCTCATCTAGATCAATTGCTATACCCACTTCGCTAGCCAATCTGAATACTGTGTGGGGCCAGCATAAATATTGAGGGTTTATGCTTGGGGAATTGAGGCTCACTAGGGAGACGTGAATTAGATAGAATTCCAGAAGCAGTATAAGATTTTCTTAAATAAACTGTTGCGCATGGAGTCTGCTGAATCTGACTTGTTGATTGGTACCGGGAAACATTCTGCCCAGCTGTGAGCCGTTAAAGATCCATTTCAACATTTGGTAGCAGAGGATGGTTACCATGCCAGTGAATAAGTTAATTGTTTCTGAACTGGTTGGATAAGCTAAAATATTGTCTTAAGATATTAGACTCAGTAGCTGGGGAACCGAGAATTGGCTCAGATTGGTTACAGATTATTGGGAGAGAGGGAAATACACAGGCACGTGGAGTTGAATTAGTGCTATCTTCAAGTCTATGATGTTCTGCAAGTGCGGGCAAGGTGGGTTTAATCCAGAGGACAAGGGGGACACCCCGAAGCCTCCGGCTATGGTTAATGAGTGCTTTTTAAGACAGGTGTTTAAAAGCTTGGGGTCTGATCCATGTGTGATTGCTGCAGTCTCTACACTGCATAAGAAAGGTTTGGACAACTTGTGGTTGAGGAATCAACAGGGCTATTTTCCCAAGAAAGTCCAAACAGCAGCATGAGTTATCTGTGCTATGTCTCAGGCTGTAAATAAGCTCACCGAAAAGCATGATGCCTGTGAATGTGAAAAGGAAAATGTGAAACAGGAATTGGAAAAACTAAAATTGCAACCTGAAACCCAAAAATGAAATCTAGGTAGTTGGATGGTGGCAAGGGTCCCTCTCAGGGCGTGGTCAGGGAGCAGGGGGGGTTGGATGGGGTTGGGGGTTCCAGGGGACAGTCAGGGTGCAGGGGGAATGGATAGGAGGTGGGAGATCTGGGAGGCAATCAGTGGGCAGGGTTGGATAGGATAGAATCTAAATTTACCAAGCACAGAGCAATCGCCCTGTATCCCAGAGTCCGACAGCCCCACCCCACTGTGTGACATATTGGTCTGAGCGCTCTTTTCTCTCTTTTTCCCTTCTAGGACATCAGAGGCACCTCGCCCAGACACATGGCTCCTTCTCACTCCCCCTCACACTTCTTGAGATTGGGCAGGGGTTGGGCACCAGGTGAAAGCCAGGTCTCCCTTCAGCACAGTGTGGGCAGGAGCCACATTTCCGCTACTTTCACTTTGTTCAAGTTATCCTTGAAGTTTTCGTCCTGTGAACAAAACGGAAGATTTATGCATCCCATGGGAAAGATTATGAACTTGTTACATCCCTGGGGGACTGGCTGCCTGTAGACACTGGAGATGTAATATGGGCCCTTCATTGCTAGGTCTCTGCTTACCATAGGCACTGACTTCTATTTTTCCCAAGAGGGCTCCACCCCTGCTCTGCCCTTGGGCCCTGCCCCCACTATGCCCCTCCCCTGAGGCCCTGCCCTCGCTCCACCTCTTCCTGACCCCATTCCACCTCCTCCCCTAAGGCCGTGCCCTCTGTCTGCCTCTTCCCGACCCTGCGCCAACCTCTCCCTCAAGCTGCAGCCAATCTGCAGCTCGCTGCTCTCCGCCCTCCCCCAGGCACCTCCCCTAGCCACCAAACATCTGATTGGCAGCCCTGCAGAACAGCTGTGGCTTGTGGGTGCTGAACTCCCCCTGTATTTGTTCCGTGGGTGTTTGAGCTCCAGAGCACCCATGGAGTCAGCACCTCTGCTGCTTACAATCATGGGACCGAGCAGTGACCAGATAAAAAGAGTGACTTACAATGAGACTTTAGCCCATGCACTGCTGTTAATGGGCAAGTCAGTAAGGCCTAAATTTACAGCAGTGGCCTAATTGTGGGTGTCTCGGTTTATCTCCTCAAAATACAGAACTTCAGGGCACTTGTTCCACCTGCATTTGCAGCTGCAACCAAAGTCAGTGGGCGCTGCAAACCAGCCCCTAAGCACTTAGGTCAGTACCCAAATTTGGACCCTAAATCAAAAGAGATTCTTGACATTTGGATCCAGCCTCTCAGTGTGCTCTGGCTCCTGTGCCGGCAAGAACAGCTGTTTGTGTCTCCTCCCCAGCAGCTGCAGGCACAGGGAGCGCTCCTGGGAGGAGAGGGAGGGAGTGGGGTTGAGGCATGGACAGGCTGGAGGAGGGAGGGGTGGAAAGGGATAGAGGGGCATGGCCAGGGTGAAGCTACACCTCTTGTACTCTGCTGAGCTGCAACGTCTATTAACCACGTTGTTAAACTGCTGCAACACTGGACTTGGGTAACTAGCTGCATCTGCAGCAGCATCTCTGTGCAGCACGGCTTCCCCACCACAGCTGAATTCCCTCTCCTTGTCCCTAATGGCAGCTTCCCAGACTGCCCCAGGCCTCCTCAGTCTGTCCCCACATCCCCTCCTGCAGCTGCAATGGGCTAGTGGCCTGAGAGGTCTCTGTTTATCCCACACCATGTGCCCTGCAGCCCCTAGTTTGAGCTCCACGCACACCCGCTGCCTTCAGCCATTGGGTCCCAGCCTTCATCTGGGGGACAGGAGCTTGGTCTCCCTGCAGTCTCTGGTCTCTCTGCCTGGACTGACAAACAGGGAGAAAATGGGGGTAGGCCTTGCTGGGTGTGGTTGTGTTACAGGGGCACCTGCCCTACTAGGGCCCAGGCTGAGCTCCCAGCACATGCCACAGGCCTCAGAGCCGCCATCGTCCGTGTGGTGGTGGGGGAGGCACTGGGTTACTGCCCTGGGGGAACTGCTGGGAGAGGGAGGAGACTGACCTGCTCACAGACAATTTTAACAGTTCTAAAGCTTCAGCTTCTTGACTCTCAGTGTCCACTGTCATTAAATAGTTCTGGTCTGACCAAAATGTTGTCTGATCCCCCCATAATTTCCCCCAGCTATGAATATTTTAATTGGAATGAAACACTTAAACCTCAGATTTTTGTGCAACTGTGGAAATTTAAATCAATAAATATAAAAAATGCTTAAAATAAACATTATCTGTCAAAATTATGTATTATAAAAAAATTCTGCCCAGCCTGACTATCACTGACACACAACTGTTGCTCATGCAGGCTCCTCTTCACAGGAGGATGCCTCAGGGACTGACTGGAGGCCAGGAGTCCTTTGGGTTTTAATTAAAGGCTAATTTCACTGCAAGTTCCCTGTCACAGGTTTGACTACATTTTTTCACTAAAGCCTCCAGGGGTGAAATTGGCTGGGTCCTTCCTGCTCAGCAAACAGCCTGAGCCATTTTCAGGCAAGGAACCATCCCCTTGCTGCTGCAGGCGAGGCATAGTTTGAATTCAGGAATTTGAAACAAAGTCTGTTACAAACTGCCCAGAGGGAGCCATGGCTGCAGAGAGCCCCGTGGAAAGTCTCCAGGAGGAAGCGACATGTCCCGTCTGTCTGGAGTATTTCACAGAACCTGTCAGTGTGGAGTGTGGGCACAATTTCTGCCGAGCCTGCATCAGCCAGTGCTGGGAGGGATCCAATACAGCCCCCTCCTGCCCTCAGTGCAGAGAAACTGTGCAACAGAGAAACCTCAGGCCCAACAGGCAGCTGGCAAACTTGGTAGAAATCACTAAGCGACTGAGTTTAGGGGCAGCAAAGGGAGCAGGAGGAGAGCGGGTGTGCGGGGAACACCAGGAGACTCTGAAACTGTTCTGCGAAGAGGATCAAACCCCCATCTGTGTGATCTGCGGAGAGTCCCGGGCTCACCGCACACACACTGTGGTTCCCATCCAGGAGGCTGCCCAGGAGTACAAGGTAGGGAATTGCTGTAAAATTTAATGGGTTAACTTTTGGGTTTTAATTACAAGCTAACTTCACTGAGAGTTCCCTGTTACAGGTGTGACTCATCATTCACCTCTATAAAGTCTTCATTGTACGGGAGATGCTGTAACAAAATTAATGATCTGGCAGCGTGGCAACAGAGGCAAAATATCAAGTCTTAAAAGTAGAATCTAGCCCACTCCTTCCCCAAGGCCCCTCCCATTCCCCACATTGAAAGCTCCACTCACTCCATACCCCCCTTTCTGCATTGCCCTCCATTGCCCACCCTCGTTCACTTTCACCGGTCTGGGGCACGGGGTTTGGGTTCAGGAGTCAGTACTGGCTCTTGGATAAGGCCAGAGGGTTCACATGTGGCAGGGGGCTCTGCACTGAGCCTTGCTCAGGATGTTGGGGTGCAGGAGGGGGTGATGGGTGCAAGCTCTGGGAGGGAGTTTGAGTGCAGGAGGGGGCTCTGGGCTGGGGCAAAGTGTTGGGGTGCAGAAATGTGTAGGGGGTCCTGGCTCTGGGAGGAGGGTCAGGGCTAGGGCAGAGGGTTAGGGTGCAGGAGGTGGTATGGGGAGTTGGGTGAAGGAGAGAATATGGGGTACTGGCTCCAGCTGGGCTTACATCAGTGGTGCAGCAAGGCTAACGCAGGCTCCCTGCCTGCCCCAGCCCTTCGCCACTTCCAGAAGGGGCCAAGGTGCCCCTGTGGCCCCGGGGGAGGCATGTGGGTCTGTGTGCTGCCCCTCTCTGCAGGCACCGCTCCCGCAGCTCTCACTGGCCACAGTTCCCCATTCCCGGCCAATGGGCTGCGAGGGTGGTGAATGCAGACAGTGCAGGGAATGCCGTATGGCTGGGGCAGGCAGGCAACCCCGCTGTGCCACTGGAGATTGCAGTCGACAGGGAAAGTCTCCAGAATTGACTGGTAGATCGTAATCAACCAGTGGGTGATCGTTGGTCTTGCTAGACAAAAGGTGGGGAAGGGAAACTGAGGCACAAAGTGGGGCAGCGAGTTGCCCACAGTCACCCAGCATGTCAGTGACAGAGCTTAGTATGGAACCTAGATCTCCCCAGATCAAAACCTGAACCACTTTGCCATGCTGCCATCTTCGCATCACCCCACCCGGTTATGAATTGTGTCCGTTAGGAGGGAGAGACGCCTTGATAAAGGTCCCAGGCCCACCAGGGAGATGAGGTTTCTCGCTGGGATTTTGAACTCATGTGTTGCTCCATGAAGGGTTAAACTCAGATGCTGCTGGCCTGCACTAGAGGAGATCACTGGGCTAAACGCTGCGTGGGACCTCGAGCACCTTCAGTCTGCACACAAAAGGGCTCCAGACAGCTCAGGTCCATGCCAAGTACCACTGGGATTACACTGGGTTGTAGCAAAACTGGAGCTGAGCGGTGCCAGTCTGACCTGTTCTGTTGTGTACGTGGGGAAAGACCAGCCAGAGTGGTTCCGTTAGTCCCACCAGGCAGCCTTTTAAAATCTCCCAGAATGCACTGCTTCCAGGATCTTTACCAGGGAATGGGACTGTGGGGTACCTGCCCAGGGGGCATTGACACGGAAAGAGGTTAGGACAGCACTGGGGCAACCCCCAACCCGTCCTTTATACACATCTGCATCATGTCTAATTAGGGTGGTCACCCAGGCATCCCCAGAACATAGGACATGGCCACACCTGGCTGCATGAGCCCGTCCTCACCCGTAGCAGACATCCTGCATGGGCCCCACCACCGTTTTTTTCAGGGTGTCCCCACCTGCATCATTCTGCATGAAGGTGCCACCCCAGCCCTGCCCCACCTGCATGGGTGTCCTCCTGCAGCCTCAGTCTCCTCCTCTCCCTTTTACACCAGACAAAGCCACGTACAGTGCCGAGTCCCTACCAGACAGGGACAGTGCTCCACAAAATTGGACTGTGCAGCTTCAAACCAGACGAATGGCCTCCTGACATCTCATGGGGTTTGCTCTGGTGCTTTGACCAGCTCTGTCCAACCATTGCAGTCCCCAGGGTTTCAGGGTTGAAATCCCAGCCCCTATTTAAACCCTGGTGGCTTTGGTTTGTTAAACCTTCTACAAAACTGGTTTATTGATTCATCCCCATGTAACTCCAGTGTCCTGTTATGTGAGGTACCACTAATCAGTTCACAAATATCAGTAAAGCTTGGTTATAATTGAGATCTCTCTCTAATTACTAAAAAGGCTGGACCGCAACTGGTAACAAGTCGGAATATGACACACTCCCAGGCCTTGGCTACACTGGTGCTTTACAGCGCTGCAACTTCCTCGCTCAGGGGTGTGAAAAAACACACCCCTGATTGCAGCAAGTTACAGTGCTGCAAAGCGCCAGTGTAAACAGCGCTATAAGATAATCCCCACGGGGAGGTGGAGTACCTGCAGAGCTGGGAGAGCTCTCTCCCAGCACTGGCGCCGCGACCATACTCGCACTTCAAAGCGCTCCCGCAGCAGCGCTTTGAAGTTGCAAGTGTAGCCATACCCCCAGTCTCCATTAGTAAGATTTTATCTCCTTGCTGGCCCTGATGTCATAGAGCGATTAGAACCACAGTCATCTTGGGTTTCGGGTGGAAAAACATGCACTTCCAAACACCTCTCAACTATCCAGATGAAACCTCTCAAATCATTTCTGTTTCTTCAGGAAAGAATCCAGACCCAATTGAAGACTCTGAGGAAAAAGCGAGAAAAGCTGCTGGGATTGAAAGTGACTGGAGAGAGGAATAGCCAGGAGTTTCTGGTAGGTGCCTGTTGTTATGAACCAGCAGGGACTGGCAGTGGGAGGTCTGTTTGGAGGCAGACTCCTGTGTGGCCTTGGTGAACATGGGCTTGTGTGTGTTTCTCCATGACCATGGATTGCTGGGTTAGGGTCATGTGTAGACAAGCCCTAAGCTTCCACTGCAGTTGATGAGTTAATATCTAGCCCTTGTGGCTTTCAGAGAAATCCCCCCAAGTGAACTGAATGTCCCCGTGAAGTGCTGTCCCCTGTGTCTGGTCATTTTGTGTATTTTTAAAAAGTTTTCTTCTAACTCCTCTGGTGTCTCTATCAGTGTAGTGCTGAGTCCTGCCTCCTGCTGCTCTGGGTCAGGATTTCCAGAGACCATAAATAACAGAATATGCTGACCACGACAGACATGGAAACATCAATTTCAGAAGGATGCAGGGGGAAAAGGGGAAGGTGCGAGAGAATCCCCTGCCTACTATGCCCAGGGTAAAGTCAAATGTCAGAAATCTTAGGATTTTCAAAGAAATTCAGCCTCCTGCACATGCAGCTCTCCATGAAAGGACCCCGGGCTCCATGCATATGTCCCTGACCAGCTCTTTTCCCTATTTTCATACAGAAACAAACACAAACCGAGAGGCAGAAGGCAGAATTTCAGCAACTGTGGCAGTTCCTGGAGGAACAAGAGCGACTCCTGCTGGCCCAGCTGGAGAAGCTGGACGAGGAGATTGTGAGGATCCAGAATGAAAATGTCAGTAAACTCTCCAAGCAGATTTCCCATCTTAGTGAGCTGATCAGTGAGATGGAGGGGAAGTGTCAGAAGCCAGCAAGTGAATTCCTGCAGGTGAGACTGAATGAGAAACATAGGCAGCCAGCTCCCACGCTCAGTGCTGCCCGCCGGCTGCCTGCCAATCAACTCGTCCACCTCCCTCCAGCGCCTCCCGCCTGCTGTGATCAGCTGTTCCACTGTGTGCAGGAGAGGCTGGGAGGAACAGAGAGGGAGTGTGCTCACAAAAGGAGGTGGGGTAGAGGCAGGGTGGGGGTGGAGTGGGAGCAGGAAGAGTTGGCCTGGGGTGTGGCATTGCGGGAAGGTTTGGAGTGGGAGTGGAGGGTGGGGTTGAGCACCACCGGGACAATTTAAAACCAGCACCTGTCATTAGAAACATGCCAGATCCCCACACAGGGAAGGGAGGGCTCCTGAATCCTACGCAATGGGGTCGAGCATTTGGAGACCATAGTGTAATTCAGCATGTGCATTGCAGACATGTGAATAACTATTGTTCTTTGCAGAGTCACAGATATAGAGATATAGAGATGGATAACCCCCATTAGCTCAGGGGATCCATGACTCTGGGGCCTCTCTTCCCCATATCTGCAAAATTCCTTCCCTGAGATTCCGTGTGTGTGTGTGTGTGTGTGTGTCAGACTAGACTGAAATTCTTTTGTCTTTCTCTCCTCTAGGATATTAGAAGCACCTTGAGCAGGTACATGTCTCTCTCTCACTCTCCCTCACACTTCACAACCCTGGGAAAGGGCTTGGTGGTGATGTTAGCACTGCATCTCCCCCGGCCTGTACAGCAAAATGTGTGGGGAACGTCATATTCTAGATACAAACCTCTCTGATCAACTTCATCCTGAGGGTCTCACCCTTGTAAAGAAGACTCTAGAATTCTCTATTCAGTGGGAAGGACTGACCTCAAGTATTTCCTAGCGATGTCACATCCCTGGGGGACTGGCTGCCCCAGGATTGTGGGGATGGAATATGGGCCTGTCACTGCTGGGGCCCTGGTCACTATTCAGCCCAGGGCAGCAGCGATCAAGAGTCTTTCCCACCTGAGGACTGTTTGGAGGCCTGTGTGGAATGAGCTGGGGGGTGGGGGAGTTGGTGTCTCAGTCTAGTTCTTAGAGGGCAGATTTCTATAGCACTTCACATGGGAACTTCTTGTCCCTCAGAGCATGGAGGCCAAGGAGTGAATTGGCCATGGAGACTCAATTCCCCTTTTATCCCAGAGCTGATCTCTCCAGACCAGAGTTGAAGAATATTAATGAGTCTTTGAGGGGAAGGTTGTACGGCCATGGGCTGTGTTGCACCTGATCTGAGGCTGGGAGAAGTCAAGGAATTCTAACTCCAGGCCCATTAGAGCAGCGACTCCCTAACCAGAACTTACAATGAGTCACACAGTGAAATATAATCACATGAAATTGTTTCTCTCCAGGTGCGAGAAGGGGAAGTTCCAGCAGCCAGAGGAGATTTCTCCTGAACTGGAAGAGCAAGTCAGTGGTTTCTCCCAGAAAATGATTGTGCTATTGGAGACTCTGGGGAAGTTCAAAGGTACCTAGAAGGGATCTCGGAATGGAAATTGGGATGAGCCTCTGAGACTGAGGGAGGAGAGTGGCTCTGGCCAATTGGGTCACAATTAAGTGATGCTTCTATTTCATTGTTGGGTGAGAATGTCACGCACTTGGGGTCCAAGTCACTTAGGTTGATTAATTCAAACCTTTATTTCTACCAAAAATATGTCTTGCCATGACAATTACTGTTAAAGAAAGAAATGACTCAGACTCATAGACTTTAAGGCCAAAAGGGACCATCATGGTCATCCAGTCTGACCTCCTGCACATTGCAGGCCACAGAATCTCACCCACCCACTCCTGCAATTGACCCCTAACCTCTGGCTGAGTTACTGGAGTCCTCAAATCATGATTTAAAGACTTCAAGTTACAGCAAATCCACCACTGACACTAGTTTAAATCTGCAAGTGACCCAAGCCCCACATCGCAAAAGAAGGCAGAAAATCCCCCAGACTCTCTGCAGATCTAACTTAGGGGAAATTCCTTCTTGACCTCAAATATGGTGGTCAGTTGAATACCGAGCATTTTGGCAAGACCTAACAGCCAGACATGCGGCAATGAACTCTCTTTAGCTCAGAGCCCTCCCCGTCTACTGCCCCATCACCAGCCATGGGGCACATTTCTCAAAGGTAGATCCAGCCCATCACTGGGCTCAGGTCCTGTGTGCAGCTAGTCTGGGCCAAATGGGCTGTAGGGAAGGAGAAAGCCCTTCCTCCATGTTCAGGGATCCCTTCAGCACAGGAGTCTCTGGTGCCTCCTCCACAGCAGCTTCAGGCACAAGGCCGGTTCCTGAGAGGACTGGGAATGGGGTGGGGATGGTGAGGGCAGGTGGAAGAGGGAGGGGGTGGACCAGGGACAGAGGGATGTGGACAGCGTAAAGCTGGGCCTCTGATATTCTGAACACTGGGCAAGACACATGGGGGCCATTGTCATAGGGATGTAACTCTGGCTGCTTCAGAACTTCCTCCGCCTCTGCCAAGGTCTGCACCGGCCCCTGCAGCCACTGAACAGCAGAGTCACCCCTCTCCTGCTGGTACAGGGGTGAATTTGTCCCATTGAATCAACCTTCCCCATCTCAATTTCCACAATTATAAAATGATGGTAATATTATTTCTATTTCTGCCTATGGAGGATGAGGCCCCGTTGTGCTGCTCTCTGTAGAGATGCTGAGTAAACAGACCCAACAGCTCACAGTTAGAGCCAGGACTTCACAAACTCTCAATATCCCGTTAGTGTCAGAGGGACCGAAGTGGGTAAAGTTACATTTATTCCAAAGTCTTTGCAGGCTCTGGGTCTAGGTTATGACAAAAGGCAGTAAATGAATGAGACAAACCAACTGGAGTTTGATGGGTGGGAGGGGATGAAGAAGGGAAAAGTAAATCTCACTTACAGATTGTCTGTCCTGTGATGATTGTGAGGCTACAAGGATGTTGTTCCATTGCTGGGAGATGCCCGAATGAGAGAGGAAAGAGATGGTTTCAGACCTTTTTATATTAAATATTTGAGTGTTTCTCGGTGTGTTTCTCTGTCATAATTAAAAGACAGTTCTAGGAGTTGAGAGTGGGGACGGTGTTATAAATATGAGAGGCTGAAATTTCATCTCCTTTCTCCTTCCCCCCTCCAGACACTCTGCCATCTGCACTACAGACAAAAAGAGGAGGATCCCTAGGAACATTCAGACAGGGTGAGATTACAGCTGGAGATTGTCTTTAAATTATCAGAAAATGTCTTCATGAGATTGTAGCTAAAGCTACCAACCAAACCGACACTGACCGTGACACACACGGCCCTAAAAACAACACACTGAACAGTGAGGAACTCCCATGCTGAAGTCACACAAACACTCCTGACACCAACCTTAGTGCTGAGTTCATGCCCATGCTGCTGAACAGAAAACTCTCTCTGAGCAGCATGTGAACAAAGCTCTCTGCTCTGAGGGCTGACACATCCCTCTGCTTTATCCCGGTGCAGGGGGTCTCCCCCATTGTACTTCTCCAACATTCTCCCTTTTCTTTGGTCAGGGCTGGGCTCTCCCATTGGAGCTGCTCCCTGCTTCCTGGATTGGGGAGACCCCCTCGTGCCCCAAGGCTCAGCTCCTCCCTTCTCTCTAGACTAGGGATGGGGTTACCCCACCCAATGCCATTTCCTACTCTATGGTCTTAATTGGCTCTTCCTACTCTGGCCTGCATTTAGGGGAGAGAGCTTCCCTCTGGGGTTCAAAGCTGATACCTGCCGCCTCCTGCTTCCTCCTCACTAAAACCTTCCTGGCTGTGTCTCTGATGCTGGGAATGGAGCAGCTCCAGCAGAGCGAGCAGAGAGCTGATTTCTCAGCAAGCAAATGAAAAACAAATGAAGTGGCTCCCATTACACAGACTGAAGAACTGCAGTGACATCCCTGCTCAGTCTCAGGTGCCCACGACAGGCAGCTCCCTGGGATCTAGGACTGTCCCAGCCAGAACGGGGCTTCTGGGCAGTGTGAGAAATGGTCCCAGCTTCCCCCAGGGCCAAGCTCTCCCCTAACGCTCTGATTCTCTCTCCCCAGTGAATGTGACTCTGGATCCAGAGACGGCTCATCCCAAACTTCTCCTGTCTGATGATCGGAAAAGTGTGAGCTTGGGAGGCACACAGCAGAATCTGCCCAACAATCCTGAGAGATTTGACTATTGGTCCTGTGTGCTGAGCTGTGAGGGATTCACCTCGGGGAGACATTGCTGGGAGGTGGAGGTGAGGGATCGGGGAGGCTGGGCTGTGGGGGTGGCCAGAGAGTCTGTGAGGAGGAAGGGACAGATCAGCCATAGCCCTGAGGGGGGGATCTGGGCTGTGGGGCGGTGGCTGGGTCAGTTCCAGGCTCTGACTTCCCCTGTGACCCGCCTGCCTCTGAGCCGGGCCCCCAGCAGGATCCGGGTTTGTCTGGACTGTGACCGGGGGCAGGTGACATTTATTGATGCTGGTGACGAGGCCCCGATCTTCACTTTCCCACCGGGCTCCATCTCTGGGGGGAGAATCCGACCCTGGCTCTGGTCGGGGGGATCCCGGCTCAGCCTGTGTCGCTGAGATGGGGTGAAATATCCCACTGGGGGCCCTGAAATCAGCTTTTCTAGCCTCACACGCTCTGGCCTCTATGACCTTGGAGGACTCCTGCCTACCCCTGGCTCCTCATCTCTGTGATCTATGGAAGCCCCTCTCCTTCTCTGCAGCCTCAGGGATGGAAGCAGGAGGGGTGAAGAACCCCTGGGGCTGCAGGAGGGGAAGAGGAGCCCAGAGGGGCTGATGTGGGGGCTGGGCAGGGGGTAGCACTAACAGCCGGGCTGGGCACAGGCAGCGGTGGGGGTGGCAGGGACACAATGTGAATCAATCAGGTTTGGGGATTGGGGAGAAGCAGCAGCAGGGAACGGTTTGTACAGATCTGTCCTTAGATCTCATTGGGGTCTCCCAGCCAGAGCTGCTGCCGCAGGGGCCCAAGTCACCATCCCCTGTAACTACAGGACAGCTGGTGACCCTGTAATTGTCTCACAAGGGCGAGGGGAAGGTGAGATAGGTGCAGATTGACCCCCCCCAAAAAAACAACAAACCCAAAACGTTGACACGATTTTTTTTTTAAGGTTAATAATCTCGTGATTTTTTTAACTCCTGAGGTTGGCAGCACTGGGGGAGGCAGGGACAGGGCAGGTTTAACCAGGGAGAATTAGGAGAAGCAAGAAGAAAAATGTGAATGAAAATAAAACAAGAATAAAGGGAGAGTCCAGGAGAAATGGTACAAAATTGAAATGAGAAGAGTGACAGGAAAATATCCCTGATGGGATTGGGGAATGAGCCGTTCAGCAAGAGAGGAAGGGGCAGCAAGAGGGGAAAGGGTAAAAGCAGAGAAAAGCATGGAGCAGCCATGGGGGATGATCTGTGGGAGGGAGGAGAGGTTAGTAGGAGAGGAAAATAAACAGGGATGGGAAGTGAGGGCTACAAAAATGCTGAGTAGAAAATGGTGGTATGAAAGGAAAGGGAAAAGGAAAGGGAATATGAGAGGGACAGAGGGATTTATTGCACGTTACTGAAAGAGACACTGTAACTCATTAATTCCCTATATTAATTCCTGAGCAACTGTACTGTTGTTGTGTCATTAAGAAAACTGTTCTCGGTAGCTGGGGATCTCCTTTCCATGCTGTGATTATTAGTCGCTTTGGGACAAGGCTGTTCGGTGAGAAAGTTGGCAACCGTAATTCTGTAAATAAAACATTAAAAACAGTTCTTGTTTGTTCCACTTTACTGTCCCAGCTGCAGTTGCCGGGGGCAGCAACATGGGATTTGCTTCCTGACTTGGTTGTGACCCACCAGCATCCATAGGGAATATTGAGCCTCTAGGAAGAGAGTTTGGGTTTTACTGTGGTGTGAAACTAACTATCCAGCCTGTGCTCTGTCTCTGTCCTGTGCACACCCATGTCAATCAGGAATTGCTCAGCTGTGCTCTGCAGAGAGGTGACTGGTTACACAGGGTCCAATCCATGAAGGGACTTGGTGTTGCAATGCTGAGCATCATGGCAGGGTCTAATTTGTAGGCAACCAGAAAATCACAATCTGCAAAGCTGAGTTGGAGCCTGAACTCCCTACCCAGTGAATGGGCATCACAGATACCTTACAGTGTGATTCACAAAAGCCAGCTCAGTGGGAATGGGGGAGCCATCTGAGCTTGTCAATGGGTGATGCCGACAAGAGATGGCTGGAGAGTTGCAGCGCTGTAAACCCACCACCAGCGCTGCAACTTACTGTCCACGCTTGCAAGGCACATACAGCGCTGCATCTCCCTGATTGCAGCGCTGGCTGTACTCCTGCTCTGCTTGGGGTATAAGGATTGCAGTGCTGGTGATGGGCAGCGCTGCTCTGCAAGTGTGGCCACCAAAAGCGCTGTAATTAGCCTCCAAGGTATTAGGAGATATCCCAGAATGCCTGTTCAGGCACTCTGCTCATCAGTTCGCACTCTACTGCCCTGGGCTCAGGTGACCCACCCTTTAAATGCCCGGGGAATTTTAAAAATCCCCTTCCTGTTTGCTCAGCCAGGTGTGGAGTGCAATCAATCAGTGAATCTTTCCAGGTGACCATGCCTCCACGTGTCAAACGAGCTCCAGCATGGAGCAATGGCGAGTTGCTGGACCTCATCAGTGGTTTGGTGAGAAGCTGTGCAGTCACAGCTGCCGCTCCAGCCGTAGGAATTACGATACTATGGCAGATCTCAAGGGCCATGCTGGAAGGGGCCTGACTGGGACGCGGTGCAGTCAGGTTAAAGTAAAGGAGCTGTGGAGTGTCTATTGCAAGCCCACGAGGAACTGCTGCTCAGGCTTGCCCCCGACACTGCCGTTTTTTACAAGGAGCTGGACGCGATACTTGGGTGACCCACTGCCAATCTGATGACCCGATAGACACTTCTGACGGGGGGAGGGAGGATGGGTAGAGGAGGAGCGAGGGGAAGGGAGGGGGTTAGGAACCGAGAGTGAGGGTACTGGGGTGGGGGATACACCGGGTCCAGAGGCATGCAGCCAGGACTCTTCTCTCAAGCCAGGGAAGGTAGCCAGTCGCACAGCTGGAACTAGTTGGGAAGGACAAGCAGAGGAGCGGTTCCTGGTAAGTCGCTTTAGTTTCAGGATGTAAATGTTTCGGAAGAGGAGGGAGGATTGGGCTGCATGCATGCATGCCTAGATGTGGAATAGCCATTGATGTGGCTATCATTCGCGGTAATCCTTCAAAGTTTCTGCAGAGCGTGGGCAATGTTTGGCGCAAGTTTATAGGAAGAGCCACTGTGGTCCTTGTGCCAGTCAGGCTAATGTGTCCGGCCACTGTGCGCGAGGGGCGGGAGGACCTTGCTGCACACAGGCAAGCTGCTAGGGCCAGGGTGGAATCGCGCATGCTCTAGAAAACGTCCACTCTTCCCAGGTCACCTGCAGCAGGAGATATCTTCCAAGATTAACTCCTGTGAAAATGCAGGGAGTGTGTTCAGTGTATGGTGCCCTGCAGCATTTTGCTCTCCCCAAAGCACAGAAACCCCTACACATCCAGAAGCATCATTACTCACCATTTCCTGCTCCTGTGGATTAGGTGCACTCTGTTTGGGTATGGGAAAAGTTGCTAAATGAAGACTGTAAACTCCTTCAATGTGTGGGAATAACTGTCTGGGTGAATTATAAACATGCAGCCAGCGTCCTGTTTAACTGTTCCCATTTTTGTCTTTCGAACAGTGTCCTGACTACTGGATTGCCCGCAACATCCACTGGGCAGAGGCTACAGAACTCAGAAAAAAAAGCCGCAAAAAGCAAAGAAGCTGCTTAAAGCAGTTATGGATCACTCTGCCAGTGAGAGTAAAAAACGCAGGACTGAGAAAGGGAAGCAGGCCCACCAGAGAAACGCAGCGGCTAAGAAGAAAGCACAAAGCAGTGTAAGTATCCTGCACGCCAACAGACTATATCCAGTCACTGTAGCCATGCAGGCAGAGCACTACCGTGCGCCCCCCCCCCCCCCCAAGCTCTTTCCTTGTGCCCAATGTCAGCTCCAAACCCCTCCCCAGCACCAGGTTCTTACCACCAGCTGCCCCAACACCTGTACGTTCACCACCACCCTGAGAACTACGATCCTTACCCTTTGCACTCAACCCCATCACCATGCAGTATTTCATCCTGAAGTGCAGAGTCATTGCAAAGCACTCCAGACGGGACATATACAAACCTGTGACTGTACAGTTCACCACCCTACCCCTGCCCTTTTAGGTTCCCAAAATGTGTGTATCTCCAAGAAGTTATTTTCTTTTCAATAAATGAATTCTTGTCTTTGAAAATACTCTTTATTATTGCAGAAAGTGAAAGATACCATAGCCCAGGAAAGAAGCATGCACTGCAAATCATTTAGGAAAACAGATTCCTACTATTGTAACCACTGCACTTCACTCCAGTGCAAGCACCAAACATTACTGTTGGTTTTCAGCCTCAAATTCCTCCCTCAAGGCATCCCTAATCCTTGTAGCCCTGTGCTGGGCCTCACTAGTAGCCCTGCTCTCTGGCTGTGCAAATTCAGCCTCCAGGCGCTGAACCTCAGAGGTCCATTCCTGACTGAATGTTTCACCCTTCCTTCACAAATATTATGGAGGGTGCAGCACGCGGATATAACTGCAGGGATGCTGCTTTCCCCCAAGTCTAGCTTCCCGTACAGAGATCGCCAGCTCCCTTTTAAATGGCCAAAAGCACACTCCACAGTCATTCGACACTGGCTGAACCTGTAGTTGAACCGGTCTCATAGAGGTCTCATAAGGTCAGAAGGGACCAATATGATCATCTAGTCTGACCACCTGCACAAAGCAGGCCCAGAATCCTACCCATTCACTTGCTCCTGTCAAGCTTCCCTGTATACGGTTTCATGAGCCAAGGCATTAACGGGTAAGCGGGGTCTCCAAGGATCACAATGGGCATGTCGACGTCCCCTACTGTGATCTTCCGGTCTGGGAAAAAAGTCCCGGCCTGCATCTTCCTGAACAGGTGTTAATGTCAATGAAACGCCCACGGTGATCCACAAGCGCCTGGAGAACCATAGAGAAATACCCCTTCCAATTAACGTACTTGGATGCCAGGTGGGGTGGTGCCAGAATAGGAATATGCGTCCCATCTATCGCTCCTCCACAGTTAGGGAAACCCATTTGTGCAAAGCCATCCAGAACCACCTGCACGTTCCCCAGAGTCACAGTTCTTCTTAGCAGGATTCAATTAATGGTCCTGCAAACTTGCATCAACACAATTTCAACGGTCGACTTTCCCACTCCAAACTGGTTCGGGACCGATCGGTAGCTTCTGGAGTTGCCAGCTTCCAGATTGCAATAGCCACCCACTTCTCCACCGGCAGGGCAGCTCTCAATCTCGTGTCCTTGTGCCGCAGGGTGGGGGCGAGCTCCTCACACAGTCCCATGAAAGTGGCTTTTCTCATCAGAAAGTTCTGCAGCCCACTCCTCGTCATCCCAGACTTCCATGACGATGTGATCCCATCACTCAGTGCTTGTTTTCCGAGCCCAAAAGCGGCATTCCACAGTGCTGAGCATTTCCGTGAATGCCACAAGCAATTTAGTGTCATACACGTCAGGTGACTCGATATCATCGTCGGACTCCTCACTGTCACTTTGGAGCTGAAGGAATAGCTCAACTGCCAAATGTGATGTGCTGGCGACAGTCATCAGCAAAGTCTTCAGCAGCTTGGGCTCCATTTCGCACAGAAATCGCGCTCCACAGAGACTCACAATGGCGCCAAACGTGGACGGAAAAACTGTGACTGCTGGGATGTGAAGCGATGCACTACGGGGCGTTGCAACAGGAAGCGGAATGACCCGACCCTTCCGTCCCCTTCCCAACAACCCATGGCGCCAAAATGGGATGAGGTGCTCTGTGGGATAGCTGCCCACAAGGCACCACTCCCAACAGCACTGGAAGTGCTGCAAATGTGGCCACACTGCAGCGCTGGTAGCTGTCAGTGTGGCCACACTGCAGTGCTTTACCTACACAACTGTACGAAGACAGCTGTAACTCCCAGCGCTGTACAGCTGTAAGTGTAGCCATGGCCTTGTACTCTGCTGAGCTGCAACGTCTATTAACCACGTTGTTAAACTGCTGCAACACTGGACTCGAGTAACTAGCTGCATCTGCAGCAGCATCTCTGTGCAGCACGGCAACCCCGCCACAGTTGAATTCCCTCTCCTTGTCCCTAATGGCAGCTTCCCAGACTGCCCCAGGCCTCCTCAGTCTGTCCCCACATCCCCTCCTGCAGTCGCAATGGGCAAGTGGCCTGAGAGGTCTCTGTTTATCCCACACTATGTGCCCAGCAGCCCCTACTGCGAGCTCCCCACACACCCGCTGCCCTCGGCCATTGGGTCCCAGCCCTTACCTGGGGAACAGGAGCTTGGTCTCCCTGCAGTCTCTGGTCTCTCTGCTGAGACTGACAAACAGGGAGAAAATGGGGGCAGGCCTTGCTGGGTGTGGTTGTGTTACTAGGGCCCAGGCTGAGCTCCCAGCACATTCCACAGGTCCCAGAGCCGCCATCAGATGGACTTTCAACCTCGGTCTGTGTGGTGGAGGGGGAGGCACTGGGTTACTGCCCTGGGGGAACTGCTGGGAGAGGGAGGAGACTGACCTGCTCACAGACAATTTTAACAGTTCTAAAGCTTCAGCTTCTTGACTCTCAGTGTCCACTGTCGTTAAATAGTTCTGGTCTGACCAAAATATTGCCTGATCCCCCCATAATTTCCCACAGCTGTGAACATTTTAATTGGAATGAAACACTTAAACCTCAGATTTTTGTGCAACTGTGGAAATTTAAATCAATAAATATAAAAATTGCTTAAAATAAACATTATCTGTCAAAATTATGTATTATAAAAAAATTCTGCTCAGCCTATCACTGACACAGCTCCTGCTCCTACAGGCTCCTCCTCACAGGAGGATGCCTCAGGGACTGACTGGAGGCCAGGAGCCCTTTGGGGTTTTAATTACAGGCTAATTTCACTGCAAGTTCCCTGTCACAGGTGTGACTACATTTTTACACTAAAGCCTCCAGGGGTGAAATTGGCTGGGTCCTTCCTGCTCAGCAAACAGCCTGAGCCATTTTCAGGCAAGGAACCACCCCCTTGCTGCTGCAGGCGGGGCATAGTTTGAATTCAGGAATTTGAAACAAAGCCTGTTCCAAACTGCCCAGAGGGAGCCATGGCTGCAGAGAGCCCCGTGGAAAGTCTCCAGGAGGAAGCGACATGTCCCGTCTGTCTGGAGTATTTCACAGAACCTGTCAGTGTGGAGTGTGGGCACAATTTCTGCCGAGCCTGCATCAGCCAGTGCTGGGAGGGATCCGATACAGCCCCCTCCTGCCCTCAGTGCAGAGAAACTGTGCAACAGAGAAACCTCAGGCCCAACAGGCAGCTGGCAAACATGGTAGAAATCACTAAGCGACTGAGTTTAGGGGCAGCAAAGGGAGCAAGAGGGGACAGAATGTGTGGGGAACACCAGGAGGCTCTGAAACTGTTCTGCGAAGAAGATCAAACCCCCATCTGTGTGATCTGCAGAGAGTCCTGGGCTCACCGCGCTCACATGGTGGTTCCCATCCAGGAGGCTGGCAAGGAGTACAAGGTAGGCAATTGCTGTAAAATTTAATGGGTTAACTTTTGGGTTTTAATTACAGGCTAACTTCACTGAGAGTTCCCTGTTACAAGTGTGACTCATCATTCAGCCTGTAAAGTCTTCATTGCATCGGAGATGCTGTAACGAAAGCTCACGCTCCAAAACGTCTGTTAGTCTATAAGGTGCCACAGGATTCTCTGCTGCTGTAACAAAATTAATGATCTGGCAGCGCGGCAACAGAGGCAAAATATCAAGCCTTGAAAGTAGAATCTAGCCCACTCCTTCCCCAAGGCCCCTCCCATTCCCCACCCCAAAGCTCCACTCACTCTGTACCACCCTTTCTCCATTGCTCTTCATCCCCCACCCTCGCTCACTTTCACTGGTCTGGGGCACGGGGTTAGGGTTCGGGGGACAGTACTGGCTCTTGGCTAAGGCCAGGGGGTTCACATGTGCCGGGGGCTCTGCGCTGAGCCTTGCTCAGGATGTTGGGGTGCAGAAAGGGGTGATGGGTGCAAGCTCTGGGAGGGAGTTTGGGTGCAGGAGAGGGCTCTGGGCTGCGGCAGAGCGTTGAGGTGTAGGAATGGGTAGGGGGTCCTGGCTCTGGGAAGAGGGTTAGGGCTAGGGCAGAGGGTTAGGGTGCAGGAGGTGGTATGGGGTGTTGGGTGAAGGAGAGGATATGGGGTGCTGGCTCCAGCTGGGCTTACATCAGGAGGCCCCTGGTCAGTGGTGCAGCGAGGCTAACGGAGGCTCCCTGCCTGCCCCAGCCCTTCGCCATTCCCAGAAGGGGCCAAGGTGCCCCTGTGGCCCCGGGGAAGGCATGTGGGTCTGTGTGCTGCCCCTCTCTGCAGGCACCCACTGGCCACAGTTCCTCATTCCTGGCCAACGGCAGCTGCAAGGGCTGTGACTGCAGGCAGTGCAGGGAATGCCGTATGGCTGGGGCAAGCAGGCAACCCCGCTGTGCCACTGGAGATTGCAGTCGACAGGGAAAGTCTCCAGAATCGACTGGTAGATCGTAATCAACCAGTATGTGATCGCTGGTCTAGCTAGACAAAAGGTGGGGAAGGGAAACTGAGGCACAAAGTGGGGCAGCGAGTTACCCACAGTCACCCAGCATGTCAGTGACAGTGCTTAGTATGGAACCCAGATCTCCCCAGACCAAAACCTGAACCACTGTATCATGCTGCCATCTTCACATCACCCCACCCGGTGATGAAGTGTGTCCATTAGGAGGGAGAGACGCCTTGATAAAGGTCCCAGGCCCACCAGGGAGAGGAGGTTTCTCGCTGGGATTCTGAACTCACATGTTGCTCCATGAGGGGTTAAACTCTGATGATGTCAGCCTGCACGAGAGGAGATCACTGGGCTAAACGCTGCGTGGGACCTCGAGCACCTTCAGTCCGCACACAAAAAGGCTCCAAACAGTGCAGGTCCATGCCAAGTACCACTGGGATTACACTGGGTTGTAGTAAAACTGGAGCTGACCGGTGCCAGTCTGACCTGTTCTGTTGTACATGGGGAAGGACCAGCCAGAGTGGTTCCATTAGTCCCACCAGGCAGCCTTTTGAAATCTCCCAGAATGCACTGCTTCCGGGATCTTTATCAGGGAATGGGACTGTGGGGTACCTGCCCAGGGGGCATTGCCAAGGAAAGGGGTTAAGACAGCACTGGGGCAAACCCCAACCCGTCCTTTATACAAATCTGCATCATGTCTAATTGGGGTGGTCACTCAGGCATCCCCAGAACATAGGACATGGCCACGCCTGCCTGCATGAGCCCGTCCTCACCAGTAGCAGACATCCTTTGTGGGCTCCACCACCGCTTTTTTCAGAGTGTCCCCACCTGCATCATTCTGCATGAAGGTGCCACCCCAGCCCTGCACCCACCCTCACGGGTGTCCTCCTGCAGCCTCAGTCTCCTCCTCTCCCTTTTGCACCGGACAAAGACACGTACAGTGCCGAGTCCCTACCGGGCAGGGACAGTGCTCCACAAAATTGGACTGTGCAGCTTCAAACCAGACGAATGGCCTCCTGACATCTCATGGGGTTTGCCCTGGGGCTTAAACCAGCTCTGTCCAACCATTGCAGTTCCCCAGGGCTTCAGGGCTGAAATCCCAGCCCCTATTTAAACCCTGGTGGCTTCGGTTTGTTAAACCTTCTACAAAACTGGTTTATTGATTCACCCTCATGTGACTCCAGTGTCCTGTTATGCGCTGTACCACTAATCAGTTCACAAGTACCAGTAAAGCTTGGTTATAATTGAGATCTCTCTCTAATTACTAAAAAGGCTGGACCGCAACTGGTAACAAGTCGGAATATGACACACTCCCAGGCCTTGGCTACGCTGGCGCTTTACACATCCCTGAGCGCAGCAAGTTACAGTGCTGCAAAGCACCAGTGTAAACAGCGCTGTAAGTTAATCCCCACGGGGAGGTGGAGTACCTGCAGTGCTGGGAGAGCTCTCTCTCAGCACTGGCGCCGCGACAATACTCGCACTTCACGGCAGCGCTTTGAAGTTGCAAGTGTAGCCATACCTCCAGTCTCCATTAGTAAGATTTTATCTCCTTGCTGGCCCTGATGTCACAGAGCGATTAGAACCACAGTCATCTTGGGTTTCGGGTGGAAATACACCCACTTCCAAGCACCTCTCAACTATCCAGATGAAAGCTCCCAAATCATTTGTTTCTTCAGGAAAGAATCCAGGCCCATTTGAAGACTCTGAGGGAAGAGAGAGAAAAGCTGCTGGGATTGAAAGTGACTGGAGAGAGGAATAGCCAGGAGTTTCTGGTAAGTGCCTGTTGTTATGATCCAGCAGGGACTGGCAGTGGGAGGTCTGTTTGGAGGCAGACTCCTGTGTGACCTTGGTGAACATAGGCTTGTGTTTGTTTCTCCATGATCATGGATTGCTGGGTTAGGTCATGTGTAGACAAGCCCTAAGCTTCCACTGCAGTTGATGAGTTAATGTCCAGCCCTTGTGGCTTTCAGAGAAATCCCCCCAAGTGAACTGAATGTCCCTGTGAAGTGCTGTCCCCTGTGTCTGGTCATTTTGTGTATTTTTAAAATGTTTTCTTCTAACTCCTCTGGCGTCTCTATCAGTGCAGTGCTGAGTCCTGCCTCCTGCTGCTCTGGGTCAGGATTTCCAGAGACCATAAATAACAGAACATGCTGACCACAACAGACATGGAAACATCAATTTCAGAAGGATGCAGGGGGAAAAGGGGAAGGTGCGAGAGAATCCCCTGCCTACTACGCACAGGGTAAAGTCAAATGTCAGAAATCTTAGGATTTTCAAAGAAATTCAGCCTCCTGCACATACAGCTCTCCATGAAAGGACCCCGGGCTCCATGCATATGTCCCTGACCAGCTCTTTTCCCTATTTTCATACAGAAACAAACACAAACCGAAAGGCAGAAGATTGTGTCTGAATTTCAGCAACTGCGGCAGTTCCTGGAGGAACAAGAGCGACTCCTGCTGGCACATCTGGAGAAACTGGACGAGGAGATTGTGAGGATCCAGAATGAAAATGTCAGTAAACTCTCTGAGCAGATTTCCCATCTGAGTGAGCTGATCAGTGAGATGGAGGGGAAGTGTCAGAAGCCAGCAAGTGAATTCCTGCAGGTGAGACTGAATGAGAAACATAGGTAGCCAGCTCCCACGCTCAGTGCTGCCCACTGGCTGCCCTGCTGATCAACTCCTCCCCCTCCCTCCAGTGCCTCCCGCCTGCTGCGATCAGCTGTTCCACTGTGTGCAGGAGAGGCTGGGAGGAGCGGAGAGGGAGTGTGCTCATGAAAGGAAGTGGGAAGAGGCAGGGTGGGAGTGGAGTGGGAGCAGGAAGAGTTGGAATGGGGTGTGGCATTGCGGGAAGGTTTGGAGTGGGAGTGGAGGATGGGGTTGAGCACCGCCGGGACAATTGAAAACCAGCACTGGGGTCAAGCATTTGGAGACCATCGTGTAATTCGGCGTGTGCACTGCTGACGTGTGAATAACTATTGTTCTTTGCAGAGTCACAGACACAGAGATATTAGAGATGGAAAAGCCCCATTAGGTCAGGGAATCCATCGCCCTGGGCAGGGCCTTTCTTCCCCATATTTGCAGAGTGTGTGTGTGCGTGTGTGTGTGTGTGTGTATGTGACTAGACTGAATTTCTTTTGTCTCTCTCTCCTGTAGGATATTAGAAGCACCTTGAGCAGGTACGTGTCTCTCTCTCACTCCCCCTCACACTTCACAACCCTGGGGAAGGGCTTGGTGGTGATGTTAGCACTGCATCTCCCCCGGCCTGTACAGCAAAATGTGTGGGGAATGTCACATTCTAGATACAAATCTCTCTGATCAACTTCATCCTGAGGATCTCACCCTTGTATAGAAGACTCTGGAATTCTCCATTCAGTGGAAGGACTGACCTCAAGTATTTCCTAGAGATGTCACCTCCCTGGGGGACTGGCCACCTCAGGATAGTGGAGATGGAATATGGGCCTGTGACTGCTGGGGCCCCGGTTACCATTCAACCCAGGGCAGCAGCGATCAAGAGTCTTTCCCACCTGAGGACTGTTTGGAGACCTGTGTGGAATTAGCTGGGGAGGTGGGAGTTGGTGTCTCAGTCTAGTTCCTAGAGGGCAGATTTCTACAGCACTTCACCTGGGAACCTCCTGTCCCTCAGAGTATAGACGTCACGGAGTGAATTGGCCATGGAGACTCAATTCCCCTTTTATCCCAGAGCTGATCTCTCCAGACCAGAGTTGAAGAATATTAATGAGTCTTTCAAGGGAAGGTTGTACGGCCATGGGCTATGTTGCACCTGCTCTGAGGCTGGGAGAAGTCAAGGAATTCTAACTCCAGGCCCATTAGAGCAGTGACCCCCTAACCAGAACTTGTAATGAGTCACACAGTGAAATATAATCACATGAAATTGTTTCTCTCCAGGTGCGAGAAAGGGAAGTTCCAGCAGCCAGAGGAGATTTCTCCTGAACTGGAAGAGTGAGTCAGCGTTTTCTCCCAGAAAACGATTGTGCTATTGGAGACTCTGGGGAAGTTCAAAGGTATCTAGAAGGGATCTAGGAATGGAAATTGGGATGAGCCTCTGAGACTGAGGGAGGAGAGTGGCTCTGGCCAATTGGTTCACAATTAGATGATGCTTCTATTTCATTGTTGGGTGAGAATGTCACGCACTTGGGGTTCAAGTCACTCAGGTTGATTAATTCAAACCTTTATTTCTACCAAAAAAGTCTTGCCATGACAATTACTGTTAAAGAAAGAAATGACTCAGACTCATAGACTTTAAGGCCAAAAGGAACCATCATGATCATCCAGTCTGACCTCCTGCACATTGCAAGCCACAGAACCTCCCCCACCCACTCCTGCAATAGACCCTTAACCTCTGGCTGAGTTACTGGAGTCCTCAAATCATGATTTAAAGACTTCAAGTTACAGCAAATCCACCACTGACACTAGTTTAAATCTGCAAGTGACCCATGCCCCAAATCGCAAAGGAAGGCAGAAAACCCCCCAAACTTTCTGCAAATCTAACTTAGGGGAAATTCCTTCTTGACCTCAGATATGGTAGTCAGTTGAATACCAAACATTTTGGCAAGATCTAACAGCCAGACATGCGGCAATGAACTCTCTATAGCTCAGAGCCCTCCCCGTCTACTGCCCCATCACCAGCCATGGGGCACATTTCTCAAAGGTAGATCCAGCCCATCACTGGGCTCAGGTCCTGTGTGCAGCTAGTCTGGGCCAAATGGGCTGTAGGGAAGAAGAAAGCCCTTCCCCCATGTTCAGGGATCCCTTCAGCACAGGAGCCTCTGGTGCCTCTGTCATAAACAGATAGCTAAGGGTTAATGTTTCTTTCACCTGTAAAGGGTTAACAAAGGGAACCAAACACCTGACCAGAGGACCAATCAGGAAACCGGATTTTTTCAAAGCTCAAGGGAGGGAAATTTTTGGGGTTTTGTCTTTGTCTGGCTCTCAGCTATGAGAGGAGATTTTTCTTTCTTTCTATCTTCAAGCTTCTAACCTTCAGTTTCAAAGTTGTAAGTACAAAGGTAGAAAAAACAATCGGCTGTTGTTGTTTTTTTTGTATTTACATGTATGGAGTTTGCTGGAATGTTCAAATTGTATCTCTTTTTGAATAAGTCTG